>NC_136973.1:13189583-13477083 GCF_032717465.1 Coenobita brevimanus | reverse complement strand
TTGGGGAGAGAACAGGAAACTTTTGGATTTAGATTATGCAGATGATATAGTTTTGATTTGTGATGGGCCAGAAGAGATGCAGAGAGTGTTGGACTGTTTGGTGAGTGAAGGTCGTAAGGTGGGTTTGGTTATTAATTGTGGAAAAACTGAAATAATCAATATGAATATGGAAAATGCACAGGAATGTGTAATTGGAGGTATGGTTGTAAAGCAAGTTGATAGGTTTAAATATTTAGGTACTTATTTAGCCAAGGATGGTTCTTTGAACTTTGAATTCGAGGAAAGGTTAAAGAAGGCTAATCAGGCAATGGGAATGCTTAAAAATATTTGGAATAATAACAATTTTTCTGTGCATACAAAAATCAAACTTTATAAGGTAATGGTTAGGAGTATCTTAATTTATGGACACGAGTCTTGGTACAGCACAGTGACTACGGAAAATAAATTTCTGGTGTTTGAAAATAAAGCACTTAGAAGAATATTAGGAGTTAAGTGGTGGGAAAGGATACCAAATAGTAGAATTAGAGAAATAACGGGAGTGCAGCCGATCGATGAATATGTTAGATTCTCACGATGGAAGTGGCTAGGACATGTGTATAGGAGACAGGGAATAGTACGAGGTACACCAGGGTGGGTGGCACTTGGTAGGAGAGGTAGAGGAAGGCCAAAAGAGACGTGGGTGAGGACAATGAGACGGGAAGCTGGAGATGAGTGTTGGGGAGATCTTGAGGAGTTAGCACAAGATAGGATGTGGTGGTGTGAGTTCATCGAGGCCCTATGCATCCCCGAGGGTGCCACAGGAAATGATTGATTGTATCTGTAATTATTTATCTGGCATTCACTGAGTATTATCTGGTATCTCATTTTATCAGGGCTGACTTAGATAAATTTATTCTTGCTAATTTCGTGTTAATAGAGGCTATTGCAGTTAACCATATATTTAACCTGTTTATTTGCCATTACATTATCCTTATGAGTCCTGGAATGTTTTGTTGTTAATTTAAGCATTAAACTTTAACTTGTAATTTTACCTAACTCTTTTGTTTTGAACCTGGAACTTTACGGGACAGTAAGTGACTCTTCGTATTCCTCACTTAAAGTGTACAATATTATCTTTCTGTTCCGTAACATAAATTTGGCGACCTCATATCAGATAATTCAGGATATTATCATAAGGATATTGTTTTGATATTTTGTGACTGTGATATATATTCATGATGGCTACTATTTCTACACTTGATGAAGCCAAAGATTTTTATTGTCAAATGTGCAAACAGTGTGTGATATAGAAAATAGAATAAAGAACGAACTTAAGCTTGTTGCTCAACAATTGGGACTATTGCTGTTCACTCTCATCATTGCCCTAAAGATCAAATTGTTGACATGATTAATGAAAGCTTGTTTAATGTAACTCCCTCCAAATGAGCAAACGCAGATTGAATTAGCTAAGTTACAGCTGTCCCTGCAGGAGGCTAAGCGCTAAGGAGGCGGAGTCTCGTGTGAAGGAAGCTGAATTTCAGGCAAAAGCTAAGGAGATAAAGCTGGAGGTGTCGTTGAAATTGCTAGGGATTCAGGCAGACCATGAGTATCGCATGAAAACAAGGTGGAACTGGACTCAATCTAGTTCTGATGATGCTTTGATGTGGCTAAAAATGTTAAACTTGTCCCTCCTTTTAATGAATCTGATTTGAACAAAGTATTTTCAGTTGTTTGAGAGGGTAAGCTACAGGGTTTTAATTGGCCTAAAGGAGTATTGGGCCAGTACTCCTTCAACTGTTCTCACCGGTAAAGCTCAAGTAACTTATGCATCTTTGCCTCTAGTGATCAGTCTGATAATTATGGTGTAGTTAAGAGCTTGGATTCTCTAAGCGCCTATGAGCTTGTTCCTGAAGCTTATAGAGTAAAATTTAGGACAACTTATAAGCAAGATAAGCTAATCCCATGTTGAGTATGCAAAAATCAAAGAAGATCTGTTAGGAGCAGTGGTTAAATTCTAAGAAATGTGGATTCTGATTTTGGTAAATTTAAGCAGATGATTTTGCTGGAGGACTCTCAAGAGGTGTATTTTATAAAGATGTAAGCCTGTATCTTGATGAGAAAAGAATAGATAATTTTGTCTGATGCTGCAGTTTTAGCTGATGAATATGTTCTCACCTTCACAAGAGAGTATTCTAAAGAAAAAGGGAAAGCTTGAGAGTAAGTACAAGTTGCCTCTACTCAGAGTACAGGTAACATAGGAAAAGTAGAATAAAGATGGATGTTTCTCAGGAAGCAAATACCAGCTTCACCCTCTAGATTTCAGAAAAGTAAATGTACTTATTGTAGTAAGCTTGGGTCATACTACGCTTTGGATCATGAGATGTTTCAGAGAGACAGCGTGATGTGAACAAAAAGGAGTCTTTAAATATTCAGTCAATTGGTTCTAGTGTCCACTCTTGAGAGTTCCCAGAATTCTTCTTTAACTGAGTTAACTGAACCTGCTTTGAGGGGTAATCTTAAATTCTCATGATGGAGCTCCTCTTTTGAGCAGTAACGTGGGTGACACCTTCCTTAAGAGTCTCATGTGCTAATTTCCTGTCTGATGAGTTTTGTCAGTCTCCTCTGGACAGTGAATGTGACAGGAAAATCAAGTTGAAAATAGTATCGTGATACAGGTGCTTGCCAATCCCTTATGCTGACCAGTGTCTCTAGGCATTCTAATTTTAATTCCTCTGATGAAACTGTAATCTACAAGGTGTAGGGAATAATTACTTCTCTGTTCCTCTGTGCAGAGTGAATTTTTAATCCCAGAGTCTGGCTTTGAGTTAATGGTTCTGTTATGGTTGGGTTGGTTGAGACACTCCCAATGTCAGGTGTAACTTCTTCTTACTTGGAAATGATATTGGTGTGAAAGTCAAGTGTGTCCAGCTCCTCAGTTGTCTGGTGAGCCAGTGGCTGCAGTCCCAGGTAGATTGTGATTTGGTCCCTGATGTGTTCCCACAAAGGTCACTAGGGCTAAGTTCTAAAGTTACTGGTGATTTAGAGGATAATGATGGCATGATGATGATGTTATCCTAGCTGACACCTTTTCTCTTGTTAATTTGGACCACTCACCAGATGAGTATGCAGTACCCCTGTAGTGTTGATAATTTGTCTCCTGTCAAGAGTTGGTTGAGTTGCAGGTTGCTGACCCTGGAGTTGAAAGGTCTAGGCTAACTCTGCTTAGCAGTGAAGAAGAGTCAGCCGGTGCCACTCTGTTATTATGTAAAGTCAGGAGTACTTATGAGGAAGTGGAGACCCCCAACAGCATCACTAGCTGACTTTGTGAATGTGGAGGTTGGTAAGCATCAAGTTGTTGTCCCTCGTGTTTGTAGGCAGGATATCATTAGAGTGGCTCATGAGATTCCAGTTTGGCAGGACACCTTGGAGGAGGAAGACTGTGGTACGCATTTTGAAACACTTCTACTGGCCAGGTATCTTTCTAGGGATGTTTCCTGGTATTGTAAGTCTTGTCACACCTGTCAAGTTGTGGGGAAGTATAATCAGATTCCTAAATGGTTGCACCTCTAGTTCCCATTCCTCCTTTTGAGGGCGCCTTTTCACCTGTGTGTTGGTGGATATTGTGGGCCCTCTTCCTAAGACTTCTTCAGGATTTTCTTATGTGTTGACCATGATTGATATGGCTACTCGTTATCCTGAAGCCATTCCACTTAGAAATATCTCAGCAAAGAACGTGGTTAAGGAAATGCTAGGGTTCTTCACAAAGTTTGGTCTGCCCAAGGAGGTACAGTCAGACCGGGAAGTAATTTCATGTCGAATGTTTTCAAGCAGTCTCTGAAAGAGTTGGGCATCACCCAGATCACGTCTTCAGCTTACCATCCCCAGACCCAAGGAGCGTTGGAGAGATATCATCAAACACTCAAATCGATGCTCAAGAAATACTGTTTGGAACATCAGAAAGACTGGGATAAAGGTCTTCCATTCGTTGTGTTTGTTGCAAGAGAATCTCCAAATGAATCACTGGGCTTCTCACCTTTTGAACTACTGTTTGGCCATGAAGTAAGAGGACCCCTTAAGCTACTCAAGGAATGCTGGCTGTCGGAGGAAGATGACGTCAACCTGCTGGAGTATGTGATGAATTTCAAAGAACGGCTGTCCACTGCTTTACAGCTGGCGAGAGAGAATTTAGGAGCTGCTCAGGAGAAGATGAAGACTTGGTATGATAAGAAGTCCAGGTTACGCCACTTTCAGCCAGGAGATCAGGTTTTGTTACTGCTACCAGTTCATGGGCAACCTCTTCAAGCCAAGTTTAGTGGCCCCTATTTCGTGGAGAAGAAACTCAGTGATGTGAACTATGTCATCGCCACACCAGATCGTAGAAAGAGCAAGCAACTATGTCACATCAACATGCTAAAGTTATATCACAGGCGGGACGAAAATAATCCAGTCTGCACTGTAGCTGTTCCACCCGAGTCTGCAAGTGAAGTACTCCCATGCAGCATGAGCCTGAGTGATAGTTTGGGGAAGAATCCTGATATCATGAATGATCTCCAGACTAAGCTTTCTCATCTACCACCCAAGGAAAGGCAGGAGTTTTCGGCATTACTGCAGGAGTACCCGCAAGTGTTCCGTGCCACTCAAGGAAGAACCACTGTGTTGATGCATGATGTCGATGTTGGAGACGCAAAGCCAATTAAATTGCCTCCTTACCGTGTGAACCCAGTGAAAGTTCCTCTCATCCAGAAGGAGCTTGGCTACCTGTTGGACCACAAGATGATTTAGCCCTGTCAGAGCGAGTGGAGTTCTCCTGTCACTCTTGTCCCTAAGCCAGGTGGGTCACAGAGGCTTTGCTTTGACTACAGACGTGTTAATCAGATAACCAAAACAGACACTTACCCTCTCCCTCGTGTGGAAGATTGCATAGACAAGATCGGAAAGGCTAGGTACATAAGTAAGTTTGATTTGTTAAAGGGATACTGGCAAGTACCTATGACTGAACGTGCTAGGGAGATCTCATGTTTTGTAACACTAGGAAAGAAAATGTTATTGCACATTGCTTATCTAGACTTTAGACAGATTGTTTTAGTCATAAGAAATTTCCTTTGTAAATTTCTTTTTTCTTTGTGGGGAGGTGTTACATAGCCTATGATTTCATCATCCATTGTGTAATATTAACGCACAGTTGCTGCATGTTTGATCACGAGCGTGTTCTGCCTCAGTCCCCCCCTTCTACCGTTATAGTAGAGTAAGTCGTTCTCTCTGTTATACTTTGCGGGATTTTCAGCTCTCTGTCCCCATGGCTTCATTTGCGCGTCCCTCTTACAAGTTGTGTCAGGCTCTGCCGGCCCCTATATAATGAGCTCACTCTCTGCATCATGGCCACTTAGATCTGCTCCTCATTTTGTTCACATCTCTGTCCTCCCCTGTACAGATATTATTATTGTGAGTGCTCAAGAAATCTCCAACCATCTAGCAGCTGTGTGTAATTTGAGTATAACTGTTGTTGCATTTTTTCTTGTGCTGTATCGCATGGGTTTAATTTGTGGGCCTAGTGAAGTTTTTGTAATTCGTGTGGGGTTCTTTATGTCAGTCATTTTTGATAATAGTTTGTATCTGTAATTATTTATCTGGCATTCACTGAGTATTATCTGGTATCTCATTTTGTCAGGGCTGACTCAGATAAATTTGCTCTTGCTGGTTTCGTGTTAATAGAGGCTATTGCAGTTAACCATATATTTAACCTGTTTATTTGCCATTACATTATCCTTATGAGTCCTGAATGTTTTGTTGTTAATTTAAGCATTAAACTTTAACTTGTAATTTTACCTAACTCTTTTGTTTTGAACCTGGAACTTTACGGGACAGTAGTGACTCTTCGTATTCTCACTTAAAGTGTACATTATCTTTCTCTGTTCCGTAACAATATATATATATATATATATATATATATATATATATATATATATATATATATATATATATATATATATATATATATATATATATATATATATATATATATATATATATATATTATACATATATATATATATATATATATATATATATATATATATATTATACATATATATATATATATATATATATATATATATATATATATATATATATACATACACATATATATATATATATATATATATATATATATATATATATATATATATATATATATATATATATACTTACACATATACATATATATACATATATATATATATATAAATATATGTATATATATATAAATAAATCTATATAAATATATATATATACATAAATATATAAATAAATTTATTTAAATATATAAATATATATATATAAATATATAAATAAATAAATATAAATTTATATATACAAATATATAAATATATATATATACAAATATATAAATACATATATATACACATATATAAATATATATATACAAATATATATATATATATATATATATATATATATATATATATATATATATACAAATATATAAATACATATATATATACAAATATATAAATACATATATATATATACAAATATATAAATACATATATATATATATATATATATATATATATATATATATATATATATATATATATACAAATATATACACACATATATATATACAAATATATGAATACATATATATATATAAATATATGAATACATATATATACAAATATATAAATATATATATACAAACATATAAATATATATATATACAAATATATAAATATATATATACAAATATATAAATATATATTATATAATTATATAAATATATATATATATATATATATATATATATATATATATATATATATATATATATATATATATATGTATATAAATATATCCTGATCAATACAGGATAGGGGTATTATCTCCACTTGGATCCTCTGACCACAAGCTCATCAAAGCCTCAATAGTTAGCCCTCCAAACCTCCCCATTCTGAACCTGTCAGGGTGATCCGATGGCACTTTGATAGGGCAAACTGGGATGGATTTAGAAATTATCTTGCTGACATTCCATGGCAGTCTTTCTTCTCTAGTGATGCCAGTTCTACCCAGTCCCACATTCATGACTTATACTAGCTGGTATGGATTTATTCATACTAAGTCTACAGTTCACTAAAATTTCGAACTCTCCAAAATGGTTTGATAGCACCTGTGCCAGAGTAACAGCCCGAAAGTCTTCAGCATATAATTCTTACTTAAAATAAGAAACATCTGAATCACTCTTTCAATTTAAAATTGCTAGAAACCATGCAAAAGCTGTAATAAATCTCACTAAATCAAATTTTCTTCAAAATTAAGCATCAAAACTACTTAACAACCTAATGACAATAGAATATTATGGTCAACTCTAAATACTTTCACTAATAACTTTAACAGGTCATCATCCATTCCCCACTAAAATATTCAGATGGCAACATTACAAATGACCAGCGTGGGAAAGCAGATATCTTTGCCAGTACATTTGCAAGAAATTCTACCATAGAAGAAGCCAGACAGAACGCCCCAGCACTAGAACATGACTCTCCCAAAATTGTTCCACTTAAAACACAGACAAGATACGTAAAATCCATTCTAGACAATTTACCTACCAACACTTTTGAAAAAGTGTTCCCCAGAACTTGCCCCTGTTCTTGCTAAATTATTCAGACTATGAATGCGTACTTCTTCATTCCCTAATTCATGGAAAGAAGCCAATATCCACCCAATACCAAAGAAAGACTCATACCATCCATCAATCAATCGACCTACATGAAGAAACTCATGCAGTAGCCCTTAACATTTCTAAAGCTTTCGACAGAGTATGGCACCGTTCTGTTGTCCAGACTCCCTTGCTATGGACTAAAGTCTTTTATTCCTTTGATTTCCTCATATCTCTGTGACAGAAAAATAAAAGTAAAAGCAGATGTTGTCTATTCCAATTTCCACTCAATTAACGCCGGCGTGCTGCAAGGATCAGTTCTGCTGCTAACCCTGTTCCTGGTTCATCTTAATGATCTCTTATCTGTCACCCACAAACCCATCCAGTTCATATGTAGATGACTCAACTCTTCATAGTTCATTCATACTTTGACACCCATTTACAAAGTCTGATATCTCTATCTCTCAACTCAGTACAGCCATCTCCATAAATCAAGACTTATCTACGATCAGTGAATGGGGACAAAACAACCTTGTCTCATTTAATGCTAGTAAAGCCAAATATATATAATTTACTAAGAGACAGATATTGCCCGATTCGTATATTACCTTCAATGCTACAAATAATCCCATCTCCAAAATTATTGAAATTCTCGGTGTCTCACTTAACAATGCCCTCAGCTGGACCTCTCATGTCAGTTCACTTGCTAAAACTGCCTCAAAAAACTTGGATTATTGCATAGAGTCCGTAACTTCTTCACTGACGGGCAGTTAGCTATAATTCATGAGTCACGTGCACTCTCAGCTTGAATACTGCTCACCCTTGTGGAGCGGATGTGGAGAGGTTGCATTAAAACTAGACAAAATTCAGAACGAAGCTGTTAGAATTATTAATAACACTGCTATTATTTTAACTGCCTCCCCTACAAGTAAGAAGAAATGTATTATTATACAGATATTTCTGTAGCAAATGCCCAGATGAAGTTGCGTCCATAGTGCCACCTCTCCATGCCTTCCCTGGTGCTACACGGGCATCTGGTAGCGATCATGACTCGAATGTCACTCGGCCATATTGCAGAATTTCTGCCTATCAGAATTCTTTCATTCCCCGAACTGCATCTCTCTGGAACTCGCTTCCCCAGAGTTGTTTCCTTCAAAAATTCAACCTACAGCTGTTCAGGTCTGTTACAAATATTTTATGAGCAGAGGACACCAATAATCTGGTGTATGGATTAGTTTTTTTTTTTTTTCGTTTTTCCTTCCTCTGTTCTGTTATATATATATATATATATATATATATATATATATATATATATATATATTATAATAATATATTATATATACAGTCAAGTCGCCTATGGTACGGACTTCCATGCCGTTGTTTTCTATGACATGGGAAGGTGCCAGAAACAAAGACAAACAACCACGCGCATAAAATGCCTATGGCGCGGCGGCACACCAAGGGTTGAAACGCCCTGGCAACCTGTTTGTAAACAAAGAAGATGGCGACCACTTCAGCTCCATACTATAAGTGCTCTAAATGTGGACTTTTTTCTCTTATGAGGAGGTTAAATTTCACCAAATTCATTGTGTTAATAATGACACATTAAAGATTCTCTGGGTATTCTGACTAGTTCATAGGTTTGTTCATAAAACCACTATGAACGGGTTAATGACGAAGCACCTACCTCTGAGCTAAGATGAAGTATAATGCCTCGCATCATCATCATCACGTATATAAGAATGATTATTAATGTGTTAAATGTGAATTTTTTTGTTTACACTTGAGCGTACAAACTTCATCAAATAAATTTCTTCAATCAGTGCTGGACCAGGGAGCCTCTGCCATCTTTAATGTTTTGGACAGTCAGCTGATCAGCTTTTCCCTTTACAATACCGCGCTGATGGGTGCAGCTGTCAGTGGAAACCGTTGTCTTTTTCTTTATTCCACGTATTTAGTCACATATATTTCCTGCCTGGTCATGTTAGAGGACTTAGTGGGAGGAAACGTTATTCTCGTAATGCACTTTTACTCTAAGTAAGAAACTGGCTATTGTTGTATCCCCAAAGCTGAGTGATGCGAGTAAGTTGCGGCCACGAAGGGGCATTGGGGTGTTTGAAGTTAAGCTGAACATCCAAGATTCTAACGCTACACGGGCACAGCTCTCCCAGGTGGTTAGCCAGGCTCGCCAGGTAAGCACTTCAGAGTTTTGGTGATGTATATGTTGGTGTAAATCGTCAGTATTGATGAAACTGTATAATTAATACAATATATCAAGAGTTCGAGGGATGGATATGCTATTGTCTGCAGATTAAATTTTGATGCAGTAGTTGCGGCATGTATCCCAGTCTGTGATGATGGTGGTGAAGAGCGACAACCAAGCCTTCTTGGCCGCCTTCGCAGAGCTGTCCCTCAAGGGACGCCTCATGGTGTGGTCTGCAAGACTTCTCGTCCTCACTCACCTCCCTCTCCACCACCTACACCACCTCCGCTACACCCTTGCCGTGACTAACTCTGTGCTAATCCTCCTCAGTGATACGCCAATATTCAGGTTAACATTATTTCTCAGTTGTAATGCAGTTACTTACATACAGTAGTAGCTCCTTTTACGGGGCCAGATTGTTAACCTGACAGACTGTGCATGCAGATTCCACATAAATGAGCCCCTTTAATTCACTGTAATAAAGCAAATATGTCAACCCAGAGTCCGGCCAGACGACAAATTCTCAGTCTACTGCTTACCCCACCTCTTATCGGCTGCCACTTTAGCATCATGCACAGCTCTTCTCGCCTTATTCCTCTTTTCCTTATGCCTTTCATATGACACCTCATTCTTCCTCAGCAGCCACACTTCATATGCACGTCTCTTCTCAGCCACAGCCACACTTACTTCCTCGCACCACCATTCACTTCCCTTTCTTACACCTCCACCTACTCGTCTCACACCACACACCTCTTCCGCATGTCCCACCACAGAACTCTTAAACAACTGCCATTCCTCCTTCACACTGCCATTCTCCTGATCTTTCAATGCATTCCACTCATCCTTCAATTTCTCCTGATACTCTATCATTTTCTCTTTTATCCAACTCACTCACTTTCAAAACCTCCCTGCCACACGTAACTCTCCTAGCTCTCACCCATCTCTTACATACTCTCAGCTTTCCCTCCACCAGATAGTGGTCAGACATACCTCCACCCTCCCCTCTCAGAACTCTCACGTCCAACAATCTTCCTATTACATTCCTGGACACAACCACATAGTCCATCAATGCTGTATCAACAACCCTTCCACCCTCCTGTCTCACCCATGTATACTTATAAATATCTTTCTTCTCAAACAGCGTATTTCCCATCACTGTCTCTTGCACAACCCACATCCCTATCATTTGTTCCCTATTTTCATTTCTTCCAAGCACACCATGCATACCAACTAACCTTCAACTGCTACATTTCCCACTCTAGCATTCAGATCTCCCATCATTACCACATTCACATTTGCTCCAAAACTCTGCAGACACTCATCAACATCATTCCAGAAAGACTCCCTCTCTTCATCCCTTTCACTACCAGGCCCATATGCACTCACAAATACCCACAAGTGACGTTTAAATTTCGCTTTCACTCACATCAGTCTTGATGGCACCTCCTTCCATTCAGTGACACACTGCTGCACTTCCGGGTTCACTAACAAGGCCACACCTTCTCTTGCCCTTCCTCTATCAACACCTGACAATCTTCCATTCACACTTCCAAACTTTGACACATCTTTCTCTGTCATCTTTGTTTCACTCAGAGCTAATACATCCAACTTTCTTCTCACAAACATTCTCCCAATCTCCTCCCTTTTAGCCTCAATCGTACTACATCCACGCACATTCACAGACCCAAGAGAACATTATCATTAAAACACAAACTAAAATATGGTAAAGCCCTACAGCTTGTGGAGAAGGCTAGACCTCAACACAAAGGAGAAGGTGCCTCCTCCCATAGCACAAGCCTCTTCCCCAAGCACAGAGGAGAGAAGGTAAAATCCGTTGCCGGCTCAGAACCTGGAAAAGTACTGCCGATGGAGGTCCCCAAGACTGGGGCATTCGGCAAAGAGATGCTGCACAGTCAAAGGAACGAGACAGTCATCATAATACGGAGGGGGACTCCTCTCCATTTAAAAAGCATGAGTCACCCTAGTGTCGCCAATCTGGAGACAGGCCAAAGTTGTTTCCCACTGTCGAGACAGTCCCACATACCCCCCATTGCCCAGCTTCCAACAAATGCTGCAGAATTTGTTCGTCCCTCTTGCATCCCACCTCCTCTGCCAGCAGAAACGGACAGCCTCCACAGAGGCTGCACATAAATCCTCGGATTGGACACGGTAATGAGGAGAGGAAGGGCAAGAGGCAGCAGCTCTAGCTAAAGAGTCCGCACACTCATTGCCCACGATCCCCACATGTGCAAGGACCCAACACAATACAGAGTATCCTCACCTACATAATAAGAAAAGTCACTCCAAGACAGACAGGATGAGGGGATGTGATGGGAAGCCACGAGACAAAGCTTGTAGTTCACTGGCTGAGTCACTAAAAATGGTAAAAGAAGCTGGAGGAAAGCTAAAAATCAATTCAACCGCAACTGACAGTAATTTCAGTGGTAAAAACAGCTGCAGAAGGAGGAGGAAGACTCCCAGTACAGCTAAAATCATGAAAAATGACACCAAAGCCTGTCCCCACACGGGATTTAGAGCCATCAGTATATACAGGGATTGAGTCACTGTGAGCAGAGGCATGTTCTAAAAAATAAGACAAAGCTGCCGTGTGAGGAAAGAGAGCCTTCCTCTCAAGGAAGTAATCACATGGTTGTACTCCTGGGAGAAGCCAGGGAACCACTCGGGAGACACACATAGGGCAAACAGGGGAGGACTGGACACCCAACTCCGCCATAGCAGCCTTCGCTTTGTACCCAAACGGGTGTGGATAGCGATGGTGGGTGTCATAAAAGGGGAGAAGAGTGACCTCGGAGACAGCCTTACAACTCAGTGAGGCCAGAAGCTGGTGAAGCCAGTGCCAACTCTGCACCATCAAGGACTGCCAGCAGAAATCCAGTGGCGGTTCGTTTGCATCAACCAACAGACTTTCAATAGGGGAAGACCAGAAAGCCCCAGTTGACAGACGAATCCCAGCATGATAGACCAAATTTAGTGGCGAAAGCTGTGCCTCAGTAGCAGAAAAGTATACTTCACACCCATAGTCCAATTTGCTCCTAAGGCACGGAAAAATCGGACCAGGATGGTTCCGTCAGTGCCCCAGGACAAGTGAGATAGGGTCCGTAGGAGAGACAGGGCACGGAGGCATGAGAGTCGTAATGACCGGATATGAGGAACCCACATCCATCTCCTGTCAAAAACAAGTCCAAGAAACCTTGTCTCGTCACACATTGCACCCTGTTGCCATATAAGTGGAGGTCTGGGTCAGGATGAACTCCTCTCAAGCGGCAGAAATGCAAGGCCACCATCTTCACTCGGGAGAAACAGAAGTCATGCATGGTGGCCCACCGAGAGACCCTGTCTAAAGCAAGCTGCATGCGATTCAGCCACGGACATTTGGGAAGCAGCATACCATAGAGCAAATCATTGACATACAGTGAGGCTGACACCCTTTTTGGAATAGAGGACACAATACCGTCCAAAGCTATAGCAAAAGGAGTAATGCCGAGGACACTTCCTTGAGGCACCCCTTCCTCACGAGGGTATGAAGGAGACAGAGTGACACCAACCCTAATCCTGAATGAACGGTCATGCAGAAAATTTAATATAAACAGGGGTAGCCTAACATGTAAACCAAAGGAATGGAGTTGTTGGAAGATACTAAACTGCCATGTAGCATCATGTGCCTTTTCTACATCAAAGAAGAGGCACACCAGATGCTCCCTCTAGCAGAAGCATCACATGCTGCAGCCTCAAGACGGACAGGTGCATCCGTTGTTGAGCGACATTTTCGAAAACCAGACTGACACTGAAAGAGACGGTCATTCCTTTCTAGGAAATACATTTTAGTGAGTGTTGACCATTTTCTAAAGTAATTTGCACAAGCAGGATATTAAGGCAGTTGGCCGATACTCCAAGGGACTGTAACTTGCCTTCCCCGGCTTTTGGAATGGCAGGACAATAGCCTAATGCCAAGAGGTGCGAAGAGAAGAGTCCTTCCAGATTCTATTAAAAAGGCTGAGGAGAAAAGACAGTGTATCATCATCCAGGTGTCGAAGCATCGTGTAAGGTATATCATCCGAACCCTGGTGAGGTGTCATGACAGAAGGAAAAGGCAGATTGGACTTCTTGATAAGAGAAAGCGAGGTTGTAAGACTCCACATTCCCCGAATGGAAGTCCAGCACCCTTGCCTCCTCTATCTCCCATTGTCTAGCAAAAATTGTTGAGCTAGTATCTCTATGACTGACCGCCACAAAGGCAGATGCAGAAATATCAGCCACAGTTGCAGGGTCACCAAGAGGCTCACCATTAGACATCAGCACGGGGGACCTGCCTTGAGTGATTTTCCTGAGATCTTTCACATCCTCTTCCACACCTCAGACACTGGCATCTTTGAGTTAACAGATGACACATAACCCATCCAAGAGTCCCACCTAGCTTGTTTCAGCACCCGACGAGCTTTAGCCCATGCCCTTCTGAACTTGATAAGATAATGCTCTGTCCTGCATTTACGATAACGGGAGAAAGCTAACTTCTTATCACGTACAGCAACACTGCAATCCTCATTCCACCATGGGACAGGTCAATAGCAATACGTGCCAGAGGTTTTAGGAACAGATTGAAGTGCAGCAGAATGCAGTACGGGGGTAAAGAACTAAAGAGCATCATCAATATGCGGAAAGTCTTCAACTGAGACATCAACAGAAATCACAGAAGAGAGAAGAGACCAGCCTGCCATATGTAATCCCCACCTTGGTGGATGGGAACAGGGACTAGATACCGCCGCAGTAAGGAGGATGGGAAAGGGATCACTTCCATGGAGATCCTCCATAACCTCCCACGTAGAGTCAAGGAGACAGTCAGGAAAGCAGCTAGAGAGGTCAATTGCAGTAAATGAACCCATTTGGGGATTAAAATGTGTAAATGCCAGTATTCAATAGGGCAAGATCATCATCCTCCAATAAGGACACCAACAAACTCCCTCATTGGTTGACAGTCACCCCACAAAAGATGGCCACCATTAAAGTCCCCCAAGAGAAGAAAGGGCATAGGGAACTGACCAACAAGGTTCTCAAGTTTCACCCTACCGACTGCTGTGCTGGGCAGTAAATAAATGGAACAAACTGTATAACAACGGCAGGCATACTACCGTACAGCAACACACTGGAGGTCAGACTGGAGGTGGACTGTCCAATGAGGGATGTCAGCCCACGCCAAAACAGCACCACCTCCATCACGACCTTGGGTTGGTGCTGAACAAAAAACATTGTACCCAGGTGGTGCATGAGGAGTGGCAAACCCTACAGGATTTTCCGGGAGACAAACACACGAAGGGGAATAAGTCAGGAAGGTCTGCAGCTCCTCCCAATCACCATGCAGCCCTTGAAAATTCCATTGTAGTATACTGGCTGAGAATGCCATAGTACCCACAGTGAAGGAAGAATCAGGTTCAGGGGCAAGACAACCTTGCTCCCAATAAGCAACCAGATTTAGACTGCTGCTTAAAACTGCCCTTAGAAAAGGACTGCCTGGCACCGTTATGGTGTACAGAGTGCCACCCGGCTGAAGATAACCTGGAGGAAGAGGGCCGGACAATGGTCTTCTTCTGTGGTAGAGCAAGAGATGGTTGTCAGAGGGACTGCAAGCTGGCCTAGCTGGAATAGAACAGGCAGTGCCACCACGAGAAGGAGCACAATCGGTAGCACACCACACAGTACTGGAACCTTGAGAGGGCAAGACCTCATGCAGATGAGCAGGCACACCAACAACCTGGGTACCACCACTGTCTGATTGCGCTTGCCCTGACCCCTGAACATCCTGAGTAGGAGGAGTAGTGGGGTTCACTACAGAGATATTTGGTACCAGTGCTTCTATCTCTGAGCACTCTGAGGAGCCACGGCGATGCATACCATGCACAGTAGGGACATCAGGAGTTTTGGATTTGTCAAAGCAAGGTGTAGCATTGACAGGGTGTTTGCCACAGGAGGAACTGGAGGAATCAGCATGGGGGAGGCACTCCCAGATACAGGAAGCACCACCCCAGAGGGCACACCCCCAGAGACAGGAGGTGCCTCCCCAGAGGAAGCACAGCTGCTTCCAGGCTGCGGGAAGTAGAACACAGAGAACTTGATTGGGCATTGTGTGATGGCAAGGGCACCTGCCAGGTAGCTTTAGGGAGAGACAGGGCAGCAGCAAAGGTAACCCCTGGGCAAATGAACCTCTCTCTTACCGTGGCCTTTACCTCAGAAAAGGATATTTTCCCCTTCATTTGGACAGAAATAATCTCATACTCAAACTTGTATACATCACAATCCCTTGAGGAGGCCGCATGTGCTCCTCCACAGTTCAAACATTTAGAGGGTTGAGAACAATCAGCCGTACCATTGGAAACCCCACCACAATTTCCACAGACCTCAGGAAGGCCAGATGCTTCCCACCGGCAAGAACGACGAACATGACCCAACTTTGACAATAATAGCAGCTTCCAGGCTGGGGAACAAAAGGTTTAACCTTCAGCTTCCAGCACACAACAGTGACAATTTCTGGCAAAGAAAAGCGATCAAAGAACAAGATAAGAGTGGGCGTGGGGGCTAAAACCTCATCAACTTTCTTCATAATTCTCTATACTGCTACGACTCCTTGAGGAGCCAGCCCCTCCAGGAGGGAATAATCAGAATAAGAGACTAATTCACGAGCATATACAACCCCACGGGACTGATTTAAGACCAAGTGACAAGAAGCAGACACTGGATAAACGGCGACCATAGTAAGGGAGTGTATATGTGAACTCTCCTCTTCATTCCTGGCCTCTAGCAACAGAGAACCATCGTCCTGCAAGAAGACCTTGGGAGTAAATCAACATGCTTTAACTAGACCACTGTGAACCAGAAAACAGTCCAGGTTCAGGAAGGAAGTACCATCAGCCGTTTTGAGTACTATGTATTTTGTATAACAGTGTTTCACAAAGACACCAGGTAACAGCTCAATAGAAGGGACATCTGGATTCGCAGTTTTGGCAGATGACCTGGAGGGTACAGGATCATCAGCAAGAGAGTGACCAGGTGTTTCCAATTCGTGCAGCTGGTCACCGACCACATGAATGGTTGAAGAAGTGTCATTAGTGAGAAATAAAATGGCACCAGGAGCCAAGGGAAACCACCTACCAGAAAGTGAGGGGACCGAGCACGGTTTGATGGGAGCGGGGTACCTCGTCCCCAGAGGGTGACCAAAAAATGACACCCCATGATGCAAAAGTTCGCTCCCACCAGTGCAAAGACCCCCTTCCCGAACACCCCCCAGCACAGACATGCAACCAACCAACTCAAGACAGAACCAAGGTGACCCCTCTAAAGGGTGGCACCAATTGCCCATACAGGTAACCTACGTTTTGGGCAGGGCTTAGTCAGACCCCTCACCCACAACCCTACCACATGGGAGACCCTGCCAGATGTTATTACATCCACAGACAGGCTTGTGGAATCACAGGGGCATGCTAGCCCCCCCACGATAAGGTGGCTGCCCATGGAGGGGCAAGGCCTGGGGGGGGGGACTAGGTTTACGATGGAAGAGTTGAGAGGTAGGATGGGACTGGAGTGTTTTGGTGTTTTGGTGAGGAGAGGTAGATTGAGATGGTTTGGACATGTGGAGAGAATGGGAGAAGATAATTGGGTGCAGAAAGTGAAAAGTGTTTATGTTGGAGGTTGGGTAGTGAGAGGTAGACCGAAAAAGACCCGGGACGAGGTAATTGAGTGTGACCTCAGGGTTAAGGGACTGACTAGGGAAATAGCCAGAGATTATGCAGCATGGAAAGCCGCCATTAGGTGACCAAAGTCGACGCATGCAAGCATGTTGGAGCCTTTATAACCAAATACAGTTTTTAAAAAAATCACATCATCCTGAGCAATCCGGTCTTCCTCTTGACAACCATCCAATTTATCAGTCATAACATGATCCCTGTCACCCAAGACGGTGGAAGGGGAGATGGGAACGTCTGCTGTGCCGCAGTAATCTATAAGATAAGCATGTTCACGAATAAACTGGTGACAGTGCAGGATGACATGACCTATAAATAACGTTGCACCACAGATGTTGCAGTATGCAGGAAATCGTTTTCTAATAAATGGCAACCTATGAAGAGAGAAGCCTGTTTTGTACGCAGGAAAAATCGTCCAATATATTACCAATATGCCGGGAATCGAACTCGGGACTCTCAGGTGATAGCCAGGCAGCATACCACTACACCACGACCACGTAAAAGTTATCTCACATGGCAACCTATGGGTGGCAAGGAGTACACTGTACCACTGGCCAAACAGGCCGGCACTCCCAAGGTGGATGGAAAGTTGATGATGGAGAACAGCAGCTCCCGTTTCATCAGTCCTTGGAACCAGCTATTGATCATTCCCCTTTGCTGAACCTTTTCAATGTTTCAGAAACACAGAGTAGGCCAGCAAACTCTCCTATACAGTTTTCTCTGACTGTCAACACCATACTACGTACATGGGGAGGTGATGGCTCAATCGGTAGAGAGGTGGCCTGCAGTCATAACGGACCCATGTTCAAATCCCGGCTGGGGCAGGAAACAGTTTAAGGATTTGAATATCGTTAAATCAGGCTTTACTGATCTACCAGAAGACCTGCCGACATGTAACAATACCCCTGCTAATACTAATACACCAGTCCTGTATGAGACAGCCCTAGCATGTATTCAATATAGACGGTGGGTGTTAACGCCGAAGTGGTGACATGTAGAGGTGTATGGCATGTAGGAGGACTGCTGGGCCTTGATAACAGGCTGTGAAACCTATGCCCAGAGTCGGACACATTAAAAAAAAAAAAAATTACACACAACGCTTCTTATTCCAATATCTGCAAATATGACCTCTCAACGCCCAGCCTTGGAATCCCAGAGGGGAGAGAGCATATAAGTCCCCACCATCCGCCCCTCTCCCGGTGACGATCAAGTGAGATACGTAAAACCACTGTTTGACTCACTTCTTGTCCATTTCTGTAATATTTGTGGCCTTTCCTCTAACTTTCTCTTTGTTGAACACCATCTCTCTCCCTCTAAACCTTACTCTCTCTTCATGACTGAGACTCAGCTGTCGGAGGTGACTGAGAGTAAACCCTTATTTGTATCCTCCTACTATGTCTATTCTCACTCCACAGCCAAAAGTGGCTGTTGTGTATATGTAAGCAAAATATATCTTGCTCTCGTTTTCCCGATTTTGAATCTTCTTAATTCTTTAGTCGCTAATTCTATTGATTATGAAAAATTCTTTGACTGTATGATTTCTAAGATGGAACACATCTTGTATTTTTTTTTTTTTTTTAAATATCCATTGTAGGTGATTTCAGTGTTTACCACCACCTTTGGCTTTCCTGTCCTTTAATTGATCGACCTGGCGAACAATCCTACATCTTTTCCATCCATAATAACCTGGAACAGCTTATAGAACACCCTACCTATATCCCTGACCGCCATGGAGAGAGTTTCAATATACCTGAATTTTTCCTTGCAACTAATCCTTCTGCTTATGCTGTTAATCTTTTCTCTCCATTAGCTCCTCCGATCACGATCTTTATCACCTTAACCTGTTCTACTGATCTAAGTAAGACCTGTGGACCCTCCCCAGAAGCATCAAATATGGCACTTTAGAGCTGCTGATAGGGGGGCCCCTCTGGCAGTACTTCTTTGTTTTTTCCTGGAATAATTATTGCCTCTTTGGAGAAGAACTAGCTGAGTGTACCTCGCGCATTACAGAGGTTATTCTTTAAAGCATGGAAACATACATTCCTTTCTCTTGTCCTGTGACGAATGCAAAAAAACCTTTGATTTAATCATGCTTGTTCAAATGCTGTCCACAACAAGGAGAAGGTCTACACAAGGTACCAGAGCCAACCCACGTATGAATCTCATGTCTTTTATGTTTCTGCCAGGAACTGTGGTAAGTCTGTCCTTCACTCTGCTAAGAATAATTTCATTCGTACTAAATGCTCTGAACTCTCAGACTCAAATTCTTCCCGCTTCTTCTGGCAACTTACCAAAAACCTTTCTAACAACTTTACCTCCTCGTCCTACATTCCTCTTTTCGAGTCTGATGTCTCTGTAGCTGTTTCTTCTACAAATAAAGCAGAACTCTTAGCTCAGACTTTCTTCTCCATTTTCACCTTAAACGATGCCTGTGCTGTTCCTCCATCACTTCCCCCCTATGACTTCCTCATGGTTGACATTAAAATTTCTTCAATGTGTTTTGTGCCATTACTTGCCTTAGTACTAACAAGGCAGATGGGCCCGATGGGGTCCCTCCTCTTGTCCTCAAGAACTGTGCTTCTGTGTTTACACCCTGCCTAGGTAAAATTTTTCACCTTTGTCTATCAACTTGTACCTTTCCTTCTTGCTAGATGTTTGCTTTCATTCAGCCTGTCCAAAAGAAGGATGATCATTCCCAGTGCTCCAGCAGATCCTTTAACATCCTGAATTTCAAAATTTTTTAAATCTATTCTTAACAAAATTTTTTATAGCACTTTTCCCATCAGAACGTTCTTTCTGATCTTAAATAAGGGTCCCGCTAAAGATGTTCCACTGGTAATCCTCTCACCTTCTTCTCAGACTCCTGGTTATCCTCATTTCTGAACTTTGGCGAAAGCTTTGCCGTTGCACTTGACATCTCAAAGGCTTTCGATTGAATCTGGTATAAAAATTTAATTTCCAAACTGCCCTTTTGCGGTTTCAGTCTTTCCATGTGTGCCTTCATCTCTAGCTTCCTTTCTGGCCGTTCAGTAGCTGCAGTTGTAGATGGCCACCATTCTTCTCCTAGAGCTATGAATAATGATGCTCCTCAGGGCTTTGACCTATCACCGACTTTCTTCCTTCTTTTCATTATTGACCTTCTACGTTGTACATCTACCCCTATCCACTCGTCCGCTGATCACTCCACATTTCACATTTCCATCCGCTTCTCATAACGTCCATCTAGGCACTCACTTCAGTAAACAGGGGATGAGGCTATGGTACACTTAATGTCTAACTTTACTCATATATCTGGAGTAAAAGTAATCTTGTTGCTTTTAATACAGCAACAACTCAATTCTTACATCTTTTGACTGGTCAAAATGTTTGGCAGAAGTATCCTCTAAATTTTCAACAATACGCAACTCGATCCAGCATCATTCTTTTACATACTTTGGGTTTCATTCTCTCGGGATTTATCTTGGGAAGATTACATTACCTTTCTTGTAAAATCTGCTTCCAAGAGATTAGGTTGCAAAGCCTTCTTTGTGCCTTTTTACCCCTGCACAGTTGTTGATTTGTACAGGGATTTGATTTGTCCCTGTGTAGAGCACAACTCTGTGTGTGGGAAGGCTCCCCACATACAGCTCTTCTCAACTAGGTGAGGCCAAAGGATTTTCGTCACATTAACTCTGATCTTACTGGGCCTCTTCAACCTATGTCTCTTCACCACACTGTTGCATCTGTCTCTTTTCTGTTGTCCCTTCAATGGTCGCCGCTCTTCTGAACTGTCTGCTTGCATCCCTCGACCACTATGGTGAGCACATAGCACCCGTCTAGCAGCAAACTTTCCTTTCTCTGTCAACTCTAATGCAAGAGTTATCTGCTACTCCCAGTCCTTTATACATGCAACGGGCCTACTATGGATCTGTCTTCCTCTGTCTGTATTTCCTACTGCGTATGACCTCCAATGTTTTAAACCCAGTGTCCAGGCATCTTGAAATAACCGGATCTTGAATTTGGCCCCCTATTATCTTTTTTTTTTTTTTTTTTTTTCTTGGAGGGAAAAATCTTGCGGGCATCAAGCCTTTAGTTGTTTTTCACTTCCATTTAAGAAAAAATTGTACAGTTATTAAGAGCGATCGAGCCATGTTTACTCTCAATTAAGTCTGGAAATGAGCGGCCTGACCCAGCCTGGCCCAACCTGATCGTCACGCTAAGCACAAGCTAATAACTTTCCTCCTGTGT
This sequence comes from Coenobita brevimanus, assembly GCF_032717465.1. Classification (NCBI taxonomy): domain Eukaryota; kingdom Metazoa; phylum Arthropoda; class Malacostraca; order Decapoda; family Coenobitidae; genus Coenobita; species Coenobita brevimanus. The sequence continues at coordinate 13,455,245 of NC_136973.1, read as the reverse complement.
GAAGTACAGCTGAAATTCTTTCTGTATGTGATAGATTCATTCAATAGATGTTTTCATCAGCTAAAAACTCACCCATAAAAGCATAGGAACCCCTTGGAATTTCAAGTTTTCCAAGGGAGTGTATGTGTGCGTTTCTATGTCTGTGTGGGAGTGTATGTGTTTTTGTGTGGGGGGGATTGTATGTGTGTGTGTATGTGTGTGTGTGTGTGTGTGTGTGTGTGTGTGTGTGTGTGTGTGTGTGTGTTTTCTTACCTAATTGTATCTTTACAGGAATGAGTCAAAGTCGTATTGTTCCGTGAATTAAACCATTTTTATCATACATATCCTTCATCCATCCATCCATCATCCAATCCTACGTTGCCCCATGAGGAGCGTAGGAGCCCGGGGATAGGCAGTTGGTTCTGACATTTAAGATGAGTTTAAAAATTGTTTTGGAACACACTGTTTCATTTGGTAGTGCATTCCACTGATCAGTTGCGCTATTTGGGAAAATGAATTTCATTTCGTCTTTATCACCTCTCTTTTTATACAGTTTTTTGCAGTGTCCTCTTGCTGATGCTTCCCCATAGGTTATATACTCATTTATGTCTATTTTTTTCTTCCCCTGAGATGCTTTTATATTAGCATAATCATCTCTTGTTTTCCTTTTCTCCTGTAGTGTTGGTACATTCAGTTTTTCTAGTCTTTCTTCATAGCTTAGATCCCTTAAATTTGGTACCCATCTTGTGGCGGCCCTTTGTACTTTTACAATCTTACATATGTGTTTTTTGATATGAGGACTCCAGACTACTGATGCACACTCCAGAGTTGGTCTGATGAATGATGTTAGTCTCTTTTCAGCATGCCTTCATTTATATATGTGAATGCTATTCTCATATTAGCAAGCAGTGTATACATGTTCCGTATCTTGTCACTGATGTGGTCAGCCGGAGATAGTCTGTTACTGATAATCATTCGTAGGTCCTTCTCCCTTCTGATATGTGTAGGGTTGAACCTCCTAACTTATTATCCCAGTCTGGTCTTTTTTTTTTTTTTTTTAAACCAAACTTGCCCACATTAAATTGCATTTGCCATCTACTGCTCCATTCATGAATTTTATTTAATTCTTCTTATGGCTCTCTCCAAGAATCTGTGTTAGTAATTTTCCTCTATATATTTGCATCATCGGCAAACATATTTAGATTGCTTCCATTTCCCGTGTTACTGTCTATGTCATTTATATATACTAAAAACATAATAATTGGTGCCAGACTGAGTCCTATGGAACTCCACCGATCACTTCCCTCCATGATGAGTAGTTTCCCCTTAGTACTGTTCTCATTTCCCCCTTCCTGACAAAATCCTGCATCCAACAGTACAGGTTGCCTTGGATTCCTCCTTGAGGGTACAGTTTCCATAAAAGTCTTTGGTGCAGTATTCTGTCAAATGCTTTCTTGAAATCTAAGTAGATACTGTCCACCCATTCTTCTCTTTTCTCTAATTTTTCTGCAACTTTGTCATACCAGCTTAATAGATTAGTAACACATGATTTTCACTTTCTAACACCGAACTGCCTTTCTGTTACCATATTGTGTTCCTCTAGATGGGTTACCCAAACTTTTCTCGTCAGCTTTTCTAGTATCTTATATACAGCACTGGTCATTGATACTGGTCGGTAGTAAAGTGGATTCTGTCTATTCTCATTCCTGAACAGGGGAACGACAATGTTTGCATTCTTCCAAACATCAGGTAGTTTACTGTACCTTGACCTAAGGATTCCTTGAATATTAAATATAATGATATGCTTAACTCTTCTGCACAATCATGTAGCACCCAGCTTGGGATTTAGGTCACGTACGTCCTACTTAGAACACACATTCTACTGGTTTACAAGTTGTTAAAATTTTCCTTTCCACTATGGAAAATTTGGGTCTCGTGACACAATTGGGTGAATATTACATAAGTAGCTTAGGTATACTGTGGGTGGAGACATGAATTAATAATATGGTAAGAGTGTAATTGGACAGATAATATAGTTAACTTCTGACTACATGGGAGTATAACAATGATATAGGTAGAATGTTGTAATGCAAACAGTTGGATCCAGACAGGAAGGAAATATATTTACAGTACATGGCCATGTTAAAATTGAGTGAAAAGTTATAACTATTACTGGGTGTAAAATTAGAAGGTAATTAATGCATTAATGTAAATAAGTAAATAATTAACAAGACATGAAGTATGTGGTAAGTATAGTAACTGTAGGAACACACAGTCTATAATTCTTCACAAGTTCACAGTTGAAGTTGCCGCACTAATCTTGTCGCAGTGCGGATCTCATGCAGTCTTTTAACCATTCGCTTAACACAGCAGTAAACACATAGTAACAAAAAATCCAATAGAGAAGTTACCACTGGGGGAAACAAAAAGACCGGATGTACCTATGAACAGTTCAAGGCTGAAGAAAACTGGTCCATAACGAATTCACTCTCATTAAGAAAATCCAACATGCGTAGGTTGTCTGATGTGATAGATTGTCTGCATGCAGATGGAATGTCACAATAATGGGTTGGAAGATTTCATATTTGTGGGAACGAAGTGCAAAGCGATGATGTGTAGCACTACCGACCACAGACTCTGATTTTACTGTACAATAATCAAGGGCTTTGTAAAAACCAGTTGTAGATACTGTGCAAACAGGAGTTCCAGGACAAGTAAGACAACAGTAACAGGTACTGGTAAACTAAAGAAGAAATAGCGGATATGGTTTAGACGAGCATGGTGCAATGGGAGCTTGGGGGCTGGAACAAAGGAACAGACAGATTGTACCGAGAAATTACGAACTAAGGCAGATTCGCAAGGAGCAGCGCTAGGAGGAAAGATTGTCAGGAGATAGGCAGCACAAACTCGAGAGTTAGATGTAAGAAAAGCACACCTGCTGAGATCACTGGAGGAGGCGAAAGCAACAGAGATATGATCATGTAATAGGAGGAAGTACTCCGAGGAAACAGAAGCCTGTAATAGGGAATTATTGTACCAGAAAGGCAAAGGAAAACACTGAATGTGATAGAAGTACGAAGCGGGACGTGAACAATACTGAGGGGTAGCTCATCATGTTTGGTATCTTCTACGTTGGATGTTTTCGAGTGTTTCACTGGTCTTCCCCCGACCAAAGACGTGGAAAGTAACGATACTCCTCTGTGGTATGAGTGGTGGAGTCTATATTTGCAATAAGGACGATGCGGTCTGGAAGGTGTAAGCCGATGCAACTTCTGACAATTTCGTCCATGTTTGCAAGAACAGCTCGATGCACGGTGACCAGGGAAACCAGTGTCAGCATATGATCAATGACTGTTGGCTATGACACATAGGTGACTGATTAGATTGTTGTGTCTGACACGCAGTTGACTGATCACGGTTTTCGGCAGGTGAGCGGCGTCATGAGGTGGAATGGACGTTGTTAATGGGACCTCGAACGCGAACGTGAAAAGTCAGTCGAGACCTTGGTAGCTGATACAGCCCTTGCAGCGGCGTCTGTAAGGTGGGTGGATGTAACGTGAGTCCTTACTTGACGAGTGATGGGTGACCCTATCTTTTCGGTACTCTCCTTTGAAATCTCGAGCAATTCATCCCCTGGTGCGTACCCTACTTGTAACACAGTTTCCAACGGTTTTGGGTTTAACCAATTTAGAAACCTAAAGTATCCAATCAAATGAATGAAGTCTTTTAGTTTGATGACCTCATTTCCACTGATGTTAGTGACCCAATGTGTTTGTCTCAATTAGGTGGTTTATCTCAGAAGTGGTTGCATTTGCTATGGCAGCTGCCCCATATATGTTTGCTTGCTGGGAGGTATGAACATGTCATCTCACATGTTTCTTATGAGAGTGGGGAAGACAATCAAAGAACCCTCTTTCGAAGAAGCACAGCAAAATTTAATTAGCTTCTGGCAAAAGTCAGCAAATGTTGTGCATTTATCAAAGTATCTTGATCACAACCTGGAACCCATGTGCGATTTGGCTTGATTGAACCTGCCTCTAAGATAATAGATCTTTAGGGATTAGTCTCTGTACTGCCTGTTTGCAATGTCGGGTGTCACTTGACTTGGAGCCATTGGTGTACAACTGGTGGTACCCAAAATGATGCCTGATGATGTTACCGAACAAGTGGTGGACCTCCATCTCCGGCATCAGGGTCTTCAGAGCTGGGAGTCACGATACATCAGCATTAAAGTTCGGTGGCTGCAGAGGCGCTATATTTTCAAGGACCAACTTGTCACACTCACTGAGGTCCACAACAAGCTCCTGAGTCAGTAAATGGAGGCGAATGGCAAGTGATCAGCGAATACCCCACAGCAGATGGTGGTGTTGCAAGGGAATACAGGGCACATTTCCGATTTCACGTTTCCCAATGGTCCTTACGCCATACTACAAAAGCTGGTGATCACAGCAGATACAGAAGAGAGGTAGTCACCTTCACTTCCATACGAACTGCATGCATATACCTCAAAACTCCAAGACAAATTCACAAGCATATCTGCAACATATCCATCATCAAAGTGGCATCAGATGCCGAGCCATACACCTGTGAGCCATAGTCAAGCTTAGTTCTAATAAGGAATTTATACACTATTAACAAAGATTTTCTGTTGGCTCACTAAGTAGTACCTGTTCAGTACTGAGGGTCATTTAATGGTTTATGACATGGAACATTTAAATTGTTGACAAGATACTGAACCCCCAAACGCTGGTCTATTTTTAACGTAGTCGTCACCTCACTACGGGCAATTTCCCGGGAACTGCTGAAAACTGTTTTCAAACCTTATATCTTGAAAACTCTAGCACTTGGGGGAAACGAATTAATGACCAGTTTACTCACCAACCCTTCCTCTTGCGAATGAAAGTATCCCCAAGTATCTAGGTTATTGCGTTGATGAGTAATGATGTGAGGAAGAGAACTAATTTTGGGGCAAGAGCAGGATGTGTTCACGCGTCTGCCCAAGGCGCCGACTATGGCTCTGCATTCAACGTGATAACTTCACTACTACTAAACTAGACACTGTTGCATCCAAGGCATGCCATATAGCACTATCATTAAACCCTTTTCTAGTATCCTTGGAAAGAGGCTTGGCAGGGGTGGATGATGCAGTTGGCTACAGGCAGAGCGGACGGAATAAAAAAAATAGTAAGCTGAAGACATTGTTGTAGACCTGACAAAAGAATGGGACAGACTGACTCTCGCCTGTGTGGCATGGAGGGACTCCTTCCCTACCCTTTGATGGTGAGAAGAAATGGCGACCGGTTCATATGACGGCGGGAAAACACTTGCGTGTATAGCAGCTACCCAGTGGCCATGTAGCACCCTGATTGTGAAGGTATAGCCATAACCCAGTGGATAGGGGTTAAAGTTTAACCTCTGATCAAAAACCAATCCCCCATATTTGAAAGAATTTTGAAATGGTACCAGGTGATTACCCAAAGGCAAATGCAAGCCAGGGATGGTACGGGTGGTAAAAACAACAGCAGTACACATACAGACAGAAAACCTAAATCCCCACTGCATGGCCCACTAGTGGAGAGAATCAAGGGTGACTTGAATCCACCCAGCCGAAAATATTGCATTATGGGAAGGAGTGCCATTTTGCACAATCGTTAGCATAGAGTAATTTAAGATTCCTCAGAATGGGAGCTGATGACTGTATATTATGGATCATAGAACTAAATAATGTGGGAATAAGCATCCTGCCCTGAGAAATCCTGTTTTCTTGGAAAAACATCCGATGTTACGCAATATGGCTGTCTGACAGAAAGATCAGTCCCCCTAAAAAATGGAAATAAAAATAGATTGCCTCTTAAACAATTAGCTTAGAGGTTCATAAGTATACCACATCGACACTTTTTTTTTTTAATTGTCTGACTCTGGGCAAAGGCTTCAGGGTGCATCCAAAGGCCCAGTAGTCCTCCAACACACCTCCATATGTCACCATTTTGGCGCTAACACCCACCGCCCATATTGAATACATGCTAGGGCTGCTTCATACAGGACTGGTATACTGATGTTAGCAGGGGTATTATTTTTTCGACATGTCGGCGGGTCTTCTGGTGGATCAGTAAAGTCAGCTTTTATGAAATTCAAATCCTTAATCTGTTCCTTGCCCCAGCCGGGATTCGAACCTGGGTCCATTACGACTGCAGGCCGCCTCTCTACCAATTCAGTCACCGTCTCTCCCATAGGCTTTATTAATCTCCATGAACACCCCTGTCTTAAAATCTTTATTGGCAAATGCCTCAGAAATGTAATGATCTAAATTCATTAAATGATCTAGTGAACTTATGTATTTACGAAACCCTCACTAACAATCATTTAATAAATTCTTTGACTCTAAAACGAAATGAAGCCTATTATTAACCAATCTTTCCATGATCTAAGAAGAAATAAACACAATGGGAGGAAATGAAGTGGGATTCATACGACGACCAGCCTCATTGGGTATCAGTATGACGTGTGCAAAGGGCCATGAGTTTGGGTACTTTTGGTATCCCCAAAGCTAACTGTACAATGCTGATACCTTAATCAGGTTGTCTCAGTGAAGATGCTGGATTATACCGAATGTGATGGTGTGTGGTCCAGGACTGGTGTCTTTACAGGATTTTAGGTCAAGGAGAAATTCATCTCGTAAACTCCTTGTTCTATGGGAAGTCTGAATCTTCTGCAGCAAAGTTTATTGTTTGTGTCTCAGTCATGTGTTTCTGGTGTTGAAAACACTGGTTGTAATTGGCTGAGCTACTTACATGAGAAAAACTCCTGGCGAGGATATTAGTTACGTCCACGGAATCGCCATCTATCTATCTATAGCCAGACGCTTTAATCCCGTTAGGGGTTGCCACAAAACAAATCGCCTCCATGTCGCTCTGTTCCCTGCCATTTCATTGCCCTGCTCCCAGCTCACACACCCCTCTCTCATATACCTCTCCACTCCATCCCTTCATCTCATCCTTGGCCTCCCCCTCCCTCTCCCCCCCTCCACCTCACTCACAATATTCTTGTCAGTCTCTCACTCTCCATCCTCTCCACATGGCCAAACCACCTTAATATGTTTCTCCTAACGCTTCCTATCACATCCACATCAACAGAACACTCCTTCACTTCCTCATTTGTCAGTCTGTCTCTCCATGTCACTCCACAGGCTCCTCTCAAATAACACACTTCCACTGCTCTCACTCTTGACTTCTGTCCCTCCAACAAGGTCCAAGCTTCACTTCAATATGTTAGAGTTGATATAACAATACTGTCATGTAGTAGCTTTTTCAGTTCCATGCTCACTTCCCTTGTTCTTATCACTGTTTTCAAGGAACCAGCAACCTTTCTTCCCTGCTGCACGCTTTCAATCACTTCACCCTCTAAACTTCCATCCTTACTCATCACACTACCCAAGTACTTAAACGCACTCACATTCTCCATTCCTCCCCATCCAATCTCACTGTACATTTACTGACTTCGCTTCTCTTGAAGACCATCACTTTACTCTTCCCTACATTCACCTTTAGATTCCGTTTCTTACACACTCCCCCAAACTCATCCACCAAGCCTTGCAGCTCCCCTTCGTCTTCACTTAACAACACAGTTTCATCTGCAAACAACAGTACAGGGAGTTTCCAAACGCTGCCCTCTCTCACTAGGGCCGCTCCAACATCCACTGCCCTACCATGTATCTCTTTTATAACCCCATCCATGTACAGATGGAACAACCATGGAGACATGACACATCCTTGTTTCAATCCAACCTTCAAATAGAAAAATTCACTCAGTTTACAATCCACACGCACTGTAGCCTTAGCACCCTTGTACTGGACACCATTCTGTACTGATGGAGAAATAGCCACCAAAACCCACTTACAAATAATAATGAGTGACCAGTACATTTAAATTAAAGAGACGTTTATGAGTATATATGGAATATTTGAGGAACTGTTATTAGTAATACCTATCAAAAAAGAATAGTAAATGGACCTAACATAAAGGCGTTTCCACACTATGACTTGAAGAAGGGTACAAGATATACATGGTAGCGTTGACCCTTCAGTTCATGAGAATTTTCCTTGGTATTTTCTGGAAAGAAGAGTAGGGTCATGCAGAGGTTGACGAAACACCTTACTGTAGGCGTTGGTCCTTTTTTTATGTACAGCTTCTCCATTCATGCTAGATGACAATAAGGAGGTTGGACTTGTTCCAGGTCTGGGCAAGGCTTCTAAACTGCTTCAAACCCAGACAATGGCCATGCTGGACCCAGTGTCAGAAATAAAATACTCTGCCAGAACTTGGTTAAAGTCCACTCCTAGGCTTATATCAAGACTTGCTCCAAGACTGCCTCCCCTGAAAGTGTTAGAACTTTCAGGTAGTTTCAAGCAAAGTAATAAGATAAAAGTATTATACCTGAATATGAAAAAATAAAACTTTTCATAGGAATATTTCAAGGAATTAGATCATCCAGCTGCCCTTTCACCAACCTAACCTCTAGGTGTTAGGATGATACTGCATAGGATAAGAATTCATCACCTTATTTTATAAATACAAAACAGGTTTTAATATTACCGTCGTGTACTTGACTGGTTCTCCTTACCCAAGGGCGTCATACTGCTGACAAAGTTCTTTCTGCCTCTCATCACACACACACAGGTGCCCTGTACTCTTCTCATATCTAACAATTTCCAGGGCAGATTTCACTTTCAAAACATTGTTAACATAGGCACAATACAATCAAAATACCTTTTAGGGGAATAGAAATCGGTGCTCTAACTCATAACGGGGCTAGGAGAAACAAAAGCTCCAGGCAGGAGGCTGTGATGCTGCCCCTCAGGAATCACAAACAGAAAAGACCCTGCATCCCGTTTTCCTCTCCCATGTTGCCAAATCTCGCCTTAGGGATCCTTACGATAAAATGAACTTTTAAACTGCCTATCATATTTTCTTTTAGAAATATGGATAAACATCACAAAATATATAGGAACTCACTGGTAACACATTAGCCTCAAGTGTCATTGTTCAACGGAAAAAAATAAACACTGAATCGTTGTATATAATACGCAACGTTATCGTAAAAAATGTATAAAAACATGGGATATTAAAGTGCAATGTACAAAAATATTACTGGCATTTATTTCCAACCTGTACACCCTCATACATGCTCTTCACGGCCTTCAACAACTTCCCAACTACTCCATATATTCTTAATACTTTCCACAAACCTTGTCTATCCACCCTGCCATATGCATTCTACAGATCCATGAAGGCTGCATACAACTTCTTTCCCTTGTCTAGAAAATATCCACTAAAGATCTAAGAATGAATATCTGATCTACATAACCTCTTTCCTCCCTAAAACCTCCCTGTTCTTCTCCAACTAATTCCTCTGTTATTTCCCAAATTCTGTCAATAAGTATTCCACCATATACTTTTCCTATTACACTAAGAAGGCAAATGCCCCTATGATTACCACACACTTCTTTTTCCCCTTTTCCTATGTATAGGGGAATAATTATACCTTACTTCCAATCCTACGGGACTCTACCTTCCTTCCAGGCTAATCTGCACGTCTTCCATATCCATTCCATTAATAACTCTCCCCCATGCTTCAGCATTTCACCACACACTCCATCAACTGGGGCTTTCCCGATTTTAACTTTCTTCACTGTTTCCACAACTTCCATCCCACTGATTTCCTCCTCTCTTCTCACTCTCCTCCTTCTCCCAGCCATTCCTCAGCCACTTATACTTGCATTACTTTCATCCTCTATATTCAAGAATTCATTAAAGTGTTCCCTCCATCTGCTCACTTTTCCTCCCTTCTCCACTAGTAATCTATCATTTTTATCTTTCACTCCCCAACTAACTTCTTTGGCACCCTGTTTAACTCTCTTTATCTTTTTCCAGAACATTTTCTTAGATTTCCTCCACTTTATTTTTTTTTTTTGTGAGGAAGAAGGAACCAAGGGCCACGAGCCCGCAAAATTGCTCCTTCCAAGAGAAAAACAAAATACAAGAGAGAGCCAAATTCAAGATCCGATCATTTCCAGATGCCTGGACACTTGCGTTTGAAAGACTGGAGATCATAGGAAACAGGAAATACAGACAGAGGGAGTCAGTTCCAGAGCTGACCTGTTGTATAAATGAAGGACTTCGAGTAACAGTTAACTCTTGCATTAGAGAGTTGGACAGAAAAGGGATGAGAGTTTGCTGCTAGACAGGTGCTAGGCGCCCGTCGTAGAGGTGGAGGAATGCATGCAAACAGTTCAGAGGAGCAGTGACCATTGAAGTAGCAAGAGAAAAGAGATAAAGATGCAACAGTGCGGCGAAGAGACAGTGGTTGAAGGGAGTCGGTAAGATAAGGAGAGTTAGTGAGACGAAAAGCCTTTGACTCCACCCTATTGAGAATGCTGTATGTTGGGAGCCTCCCCACACATGAGAGTTGTACTCCACACAGGGGCGGACAAAGCCCCTGTATAGAGTCAACAACTGTGCAGGGGTAAAGAAGGAATGGAGTCGGCTTAGCACACCTAATCTCTTGGAAGCAGATTTTACAAGAGATGTAATATGATCTTTCCAAGATCATATTTTTCCCGAGTAAATGAAACCCCAAGCATGTTCAAGGATGATGCAGGATTAAGCTGAATATTATTTAACATTAGTGGGTATACCTGCGGAAGATTTTGTTGGGTTGATAGGTGTAAGTCCTTGATATATTAAAAACAACCAGATTATTTTTACCCCAGTCACAGATACGAGCCAAGTCAGACATTAGGTGTGCCATAGCCTCATCACTTGTTTGTTGAAGTAACTGCTGAGATGGATGTTGTGGGAACCGAATGGAAAGGTGAAGGGTGGAGTCATCAGCATATGAGTGGATAGGGTTAGATGTACAGCTTAGGTCATTGATGAATAAAAGAAAGAGAGTTGGTGATAGGACAGAGCCCTGAGGAACACCACTGTTAATAGATCTAGGAGAAGAACGATGGCCGTCTACAACAGCGGCTATAGAACGACCAGAAAGGAAGCTAGAGATGAAGGCACAGATAGAAGGATAGAAACTGTAAGAGGGCAGTTTCGAAATTAAAGATTTATGCCAGACTCGATCGAAAGCCTTTGAGATGTCAAGTGCAATGGCAAAGCTTTCGCCAAAGTTCCGAAATGAGGATGACCAGGAGTCTGAAAGGTAGGTGAGAAGATAGCCAGTGAAGCGTCCCTGACGGAACCCATACTGATAATCAGAAAAAAGGTTGTGATAGGAAAGATGCTTTAAAATTTTTCTATTAAGAATTGACTCGAAAACTTCTGAGATACAGGATGTTAAAGGAAATGGACGATAGTTAGAGGGTTGGGAATGGTCACCCTTCTTTGGGACTGGCTGAATGAGAACAAACTTCCAGCAAGAAGGAAAGGTACAAGTTGATAGACAAAGGCGAAAGAGTTTGCCTAGGCAGGGTGTAAGCACAGAAGCACAGTTCTTGAGAACAACAGGAGGGACTCCATCAGGTCCATATGCCTTATTAGTATTGAGGCCTGTGTTGGCAGAAAATACATCAGCTGAAGAAATTTTAATGTCAACCATGAGGAAGTCAGAGGGGAGAAGTGATGGAGGAACAGCATCAGAATCGTCCACAGTGGAATTGGAGGAGAAAGTCTGAGTGAACAGATCTGCTTTATCAGTAGAAGAAATAGCTACAGAGCCATATGAGTAGAAAAGAGGAGGGAAAGATGATGAGGTAAAGTTGTTAGAAAGGTTTTTGGCAAGGTGCCAGAAGGAGCGGGAAGAATTCGAGTTGGAGAGTTGAGAGCATTTAGTACGGATGAAATTATTTTTAGCAGAACAAAGAACAGACTTAGCACGATTCCGGGCAGAAACGTATAAAAGATGTGATTCAGGGGTGGGTTGGCTCCGGTACCTTTTATAGGCCCTCTCCTTGTTGCGGACAGCATTATAAGAAAGACAGATGTGTTAATGATCACTTCCAAGGAAGTTGACATAAGGATCCCAAAAGAAATCTTCATGTATACCTAGGGAGGCCAGAGATAAGTCAATGACCGAAATATCATCAGTACAGTCATCTACACGAATCGCTCTATCATGATTCAGAAGACAATTGTATTAGGTCAGCTACTAGCTCCTCATGACTACTGATTATCTAGCTACCTCACTGATGGTGATGGGCATTAAAGAAACAGTGTCCGGGTAAGCACAGGTTCTCCTGCACTTTATTGAACGACGGCAGTGCGAGACTTACACAGGTAACCTAAACGGGGTTATCTTAATCCTTTAACCAGTGATGGGCGCGAATGTGAGCCCGTAGGCAAAGCATATTATACAAAACAGATTCCCTGAGAAATTACACATGTAACAACTTATGGCATTAAAGGCTCAGCTGCTAATAAAATACAGCAGATGAAGGTAAAACATATATAACATGGTCGTTTTGTTTGGAAATGAGAATGACAATTTGTATTCCCTAATCTGTTGCCTTTGGGATACAGGAAAATAAAATACTAGAAACCCATATCCTTTGTAACACAGACCATTTCTTGGCTCTGGAAATGAAATTCCAGTGGGAATCTTCTTCTACACTCTCCTTGTTCGTTGCAATGTCATTTATGAACAAAATTGGGAAGCCATGTCAGAGCAAATGCCATCCAAGAGAACTCAAATTGGTGTGCGTAATGTGAAAGGATGATATAATGACAGGAAGAATTGTAAGTCAGACAAGCTTTAGAAGAAAAAAGAAGAGAGAAATGGATGAATATTTTGGAAAAAAAAAAAAAGTATGGAAGAAGTTCAAGGTAAAAAGGACAGGAACATAAGGGCAAGAAAATAAAAGTTTTACTATTAATGAGTGAAAAACTACAAGATTCAATGTACACAGGGAGTCTTAGATTCTCGTATTTTGCGTTAAATGTAAAGTATTACACGTCTGTGTCCTTATGTATTGCCCAGTCATTGTCAGGAGTGGAACAAAGAGGAGGGAATATCTCAAGGCGAATTATGAAAGTGTGTGGGATGTTTTGAAGAAAGAGTGAAGAGAGTTTATACTGGAGGAGACTTTGATTTAAAATATGGAAGATTGGAGGCTAGAGGAAACAATTGCGTATATTTTTGTAGGCGAGAGTGATGAACATATAGAGTTGGGTAAACTCATACAATAAAGTGGTTCTTCTTATTATTATTTTTATTAAATGTGGGATGTTTTATTGTTTTTTGCCAATATCTTATTATTTTTTTCTTCCTAAAATGTAAATGGCCATTATTCAGAGGCTGTTTAGTCAAGAGCCTTCAAACTTTGTCAGCTGAGTCCTTGTGCCGAGGTCATTTGAGAGATAAAGGTCTGAATTAGTTCCAGATGTCACCTAATTTTTCCACGAAGGATTTAAGGTAGAGCCACCAATCTTGGTGGGCTTTGAAACTGTGATGACCTTAGGTGACATGCACAAGATCTATGACATAGACTTCAAGGTCCCTTTACGGCTAGATATCTAATAACAGTGAATGTAGGATGTTTTTCTTTATGAATATTAACTTTGGACTAATTTAAGTTATTCTAGTCTTACTGTTATTATTCCTTCTTAAAAAGTAGAAGGCCATTACTTGGAGGCTATTTAGCCGAGAGTCTTCAAATTTTGTCAACTGAGTTCCCCAGCTGGCCAATTCATCTGGTAAAATTGGAAGGAAATCAGTTAACCGAATCTCCAGATATTGTCCAGAACATTGGAAACCAAATGTCTGACACTATCTCAGAAACCTGTTAAGCTGCAAAGCTGAAATTTTTATAGCATGTGTCTCCTGCCAGGGAGCATATCCTCCGAAATCGCCTAGGATCAAATGTTGGGATTTTCCTGGATATTCCAAATGACACCTAATTTTCCATGAAGAAATAATACTAGAGCCACCAAACTCGGTATACATGTAGATCGGCACACATGTAGACTGTGATGAGCTAAGGTGACATGCACAAGATCAATGACTGCCTGGAGAAAAAACTTGTGATTTCCAGATTTTACAGATGTTATCATATTTTCCACGAAACATTAGAGCCAGAGCCACCAAACTTGGTGGACTCATAGACTATGATGAACAAAGGTGACATGCACAAGATCAGTGACCTTGATCATGCGTAGGGTCAAAAATTGGGGCTTTTCCGGATATTCCAGATGTCACAAATTCTCCATAAAATATTCAAGCTAGAGCCACTGAACTTGGTGGGCTTATAGACTGTGATGACTTAAAGTGGCATGCACAAGATCAGTGACCTTAACCTCAAGGCCCCTTTATAACTTGGCTTCAAGTAGACAATGGCATTGGGAAGTTTGTCTTTATGATACTTGTTCTTGGACATTTTTATGGTGTTCTAGTTATCATTATTATCGCCAGCCTTTACAAGGTGGAGAGAGAATTTTTTTGCCTGCCTCGGTGTACGGGTGTTCTTACCTAATTGTATCTTTCCAGGAATGAATCAAGCTCATACTGTCCCGTGTCTTAAACCATTTTCATCATACATCTCCTTAAATTTATGAATTGTTTTAGCACACATTATTTCATTGGGTAGTGTATTCCATTGATCAATTGCCCTGTTTGGAAAATTAAAATTTCCTTATGTCTTTATCGCCTCTTTTTTTTTTTTCTTTATGCAGTTTTTTACAGTGTCCTCTTGCTGATGCTTCCCCATAGGTTATATATTCATTTATATCTATTTTCTCCTTCCCTGGTATGCATTTGTATAGCATAATCATGTCTCCTCTTTTCATTCTTTCCTGTAGTGTTGGCAGATTCAGTTTTTCTAGTCTTTCTTCATAGCTTAGATCCCTTAAGCTTGGTACCCATCTTGTAGCGGCCCTTTGAACGTTTTCAATCTTATCAATGTGTTTCTTGGGATGACGATTCCAGACTACTGATGCATACTCCAGGGTTGGTCTGATGAATGATGTTATTATCTTTCTCAGCATGTCTTCATTAATGTATGTGAATGTTATTCTCACATTTGCAAGCAGGGTGTACATATTCCGTACCTTCTCACTGACGTTATTGATGATCACACCTAAGTCCTTCTCTCTCTCTGATATGTGTAGGGTTCTACTTCCTAACTTATAATCCCAATCTGGTATTTTCCCACTTTTACCAAACTTGATTACATGACACTTGTCCACATTGAATTCCATTTGCCATGTATTACTCCATTCATGAAGTTTATTTAATTCTTCTCGTAGCTCTTTACAAGAGTCTGTATTAGTAATTCTCCTTTGTATTATTGCATCATCAGCAAACATATTTAAATAGCTTTCATTTTCAGTATTACTATCTATGTCATTTATATCCACTAAAAACATAATTGATGCCAGCACTGAGCCCTGTGGACCTCCGGTAGTCACATCCCTCCATGATGAGTAATTTCCCCTTGGTACTGTTCTCATTTCCCTTTTTCTGAGAAAATCTTGCAACCAACAGTATTGTGTGCCTCGGATTCCTCCTTGAAGGTACAGTTTCCATAAAGTCTTTGGTGCAGTACTCTGTCAAATGCTTTCTTGAAATCTATGTAGATACTGTCCACCTATCCTTCTTTTTTGTGTAATGTTGCTGCAACCCTGTTATAGTAGCTTACTAGATTGATAACACATGATTTTCCCTTTCTGAAACCAAATTGCCTTTCTGTTATCATATTGTGTTCTTTTTGATGGTTTACCCAAACTTCTTTTATCAGCTTTTCCAGTATCTTACTTACATCACTGGTTAGTGAAACTGGTCGGTAGTTGAGTGGATTTTGGCTAAGCCCTTTCTTGAATAAGGGAACAATGTTTGCTTTCTTCCAAATACCAGGTAGTTTACCTTGTCCCAAGGATTCCTTGAATATTAAAGATAATGGTCTACTTAACTCCTTTGCACATTCATGTTGCACCCAACATGAAATTTCATTTGTACCATTTGCTTTTCCTTTGTCTAATTTACTTAACTCCTCCTGTATTTCTTTTTCTGATATTTGTATATCTGGTAATATGTTTGGGCATGCATATTCCATATCATCCCTCTCAAAATTATATTCTTCTGTAAAAACTGATTGGAAATTCTTATTTAGTGCTTCACAAATACCTTTCTCTTGTGTACAGAGGATCCCTTCACATGTAATGGACTGTATTTTATCTTTTACTTTACTTTTGCTTCGGATGTGGCTGTAAAATGGCTTCAGTTGATCACTATTTTTGTTTATGTCCTCCTCAAACCGTTTTGGGGCCTCTCTCCTTATTCTTGTGTATTCGTTTCTTTTCTGTTTATAGTTGTTATATGCCCTCTCACAATTGTGTCTTCTGTATCTATTCCACAACGTCTCATTTTTATTTTTTACATTCTTTATTAAACCACTTCTTTATTTTCATTTCTGCTTTTTTTGTGCCGAGGATTGTAATTTTTGAAGAATTTTTGTATATATAACATTCAAATCCTGTCCTCTAAGTTCTTTTTTCCAATCTAAGAAGTATTTTTTTGGGTCATGATAGTTGCCCTTTGTGTAGTTAAGACTTTTTTGTAACTTTCATTACTGTTAACTATGTCATATGCAATCCTGAAGTTGCAATTTAATACTGAATGGTCGCTTTTGTCAAATGGATGGAGATATATAATATTGTCAGCATCATTTTCTTGCCTAGTAAATATTATATCCAGTACTGATGGTACCTCAAGTACCCTTTTTCTGGTGCTTTCCTTTTAACATATTGCGGTAGGAAAAGCTCCCGCACAAGGTCCAGGAGATTTTGGTCCTAACAGGTTTCCTAGCCTTTTATGTCTACAGTATTCCAATTTATATTTGTATTGAAATCTCCAAATAGTATAATTTTTTCAGATTTTTCCTCCATTCTATGTCGTAATGCTCTTAAACTTTGAACTGTACTCTCTGCCAGGTCTTCATATTAGCCTTTTTCCCAAATGTTTGATCTGGGTGCCATGTATAAATTTGCCGCAATTACTTTCCCTTCAGACGTACTAATCTCCTCTGCGATCAGTTCTACCTGTGAGGGTATATCTAGTTCTATTTCATTGACCTGCAGATTTTTTTGTTAATATTATAATTCCTCCTCCTTTTTTTTTAAGCTTCTATCTCTTCTCCATATATTGTATTCCTCTAGATATTGGGTATCGTTTGATATCCTTGATGTTAATTTTGTTTCAGTTAGGCAAATAATATATAGTTTCTTTTCTTTAATATAATCATTCATCTCTAGTAATTTATATACCATTCCATCTACATTAGAGTACATCAACTTAATCATCTTGTTTACATACTTGTCATGACTTGGGTCTACTACCTTCCTTCTTTTTCTTCCCTCCTGTTTATGTACCACTTTCATACCTGCAATCCAATTACTTTGTAAAAAATAATGTGTTCTTTTCTTCATCTGATCTTCCCTCGTTTTTTGTCTCTGCCTCCTCCCTCTTCTCTTTTAGTAATCCCAGTTCCTCTTGAGTTAGGCATCTTTTTATCTATGCATTTTTGAAGTCCTCTTTTTCCATAAGTTTGTTTGCATTTTTTTAGTATTTCCTCCACAGAATTTACACTCTGGAAGGTTACCTTCAGAGGCCTTGATTTATCTCTCTCATGCTTCCTTAGCCTTTTGTGTTCCTCCATGCCTTTACTACAGATTTCTTTTGCTACTTCCTTCAATATGCTCATTACAGTTGCCATCTCTATTTTGTCTCTCGAAATCTTTTTTTTTTTTTCTTCTTCCCCTATACCAGTGATTCCTATAGATTTGTTGAAGTCTGATGAATCTTTGGCCAATTTAGGATTGTTTTGGATTATTTTCTTCACTTCCTTTCTAATGCTCTTTCTTCAACTCTTCTTTCTTAGTCTTTCTTTACTTTCACCATTTCAGCATACCGTACGTGGGTTCCACATCATTTTTGTAGCTTTGCATTGCTTCATTCACCTGGGTTATCTTTTTCTCAATATCACTGCTATGATCTATCAGAGACCTTGCCTGCCTTATTGTCTCTATCATTTCTGAACTCTTCCATAATACTCTTGTGGTTGACAACTGTGCTTGCCATTTCACAAATCTTCCTTCTTATTGTACCCACCTCAAATGAAAGTTCATCTGTTGTTGTGTCTTTTTTTTTCATTTTCCTCCTTCTGCATGTGCAACCGCTTCTTAATTTCATTTGTTTCACTTTGAAATGCCTTCTCTAATCTGTACACTCGTTCTGCCAGCTTATTATAAATCTCCATTTCCACCAGGCCCTGGTAGAAATCATCATCCTGCTTTCTACCTTTATCCCTTTTCTTAACTCCTTCCAAATTTGCTTTGCTAAAAATGGTTGTCATCTTGTGGTACGAAAATAAAGATTTTACTTACAGTTCTGCATTCTTGCTCATCGCAGACCAAACACTAAACAGCTGATTTGCTTGTTCGGCACATCCATACTTTGTTGTATTCTGTTACTGGAACAACACTTTTACTTAAACTTTCTCTTTTATGTTAGAACACTGTTTAGTTGGACCTAATATGGAGCTTGACTCATATAAAGATACTTTTTAGGTATGGCCTTTCATAGCCGAGATTAGCCAGGTGCGGAGCGATGCCCTCACGTCTTGTCTGTCTTGCGTCTTGTGTGTGTGTGTGTGTGTTCCCATTATATTTTATGAGCGGCTTGAACTATCAACTTGATTCCTTCAGGGTATCAAGATATGGCCAAAATCTTGGCCGAGTTCGAAAATAGGCACTTGGGGTCAATGTCAAGGTCACTAAAATGGCTGCCAAAGGTCAGTTAGTTTTTATTGCCCGTCTTTAGCACCATTCGATCTCCTGAATGGTTTGCGCTATGAACATGAAACCTTCAGGGTATCAAGATATGGCCAAAATCTTGGACTTGGCCAGCAGCATATTCTGGTGGGCGATAAGCATTTGGCCTTAATGATTTTCTTTTTATCTTTGTTATTTTCATCACCGCCATCATCGTCATGATCATCGTCATTATCATCATCATCATCATCATTATTATTATTATTATTATTATTATTATTGTTATTGTTATTATTATTATTATTACAAGTGTCCGACTCGTTGACTCAGCCAAGGGAACATGTACCGATGGGGATAGTTTAAGGTAAATTTCATTAACCTTTTCATTACTTGAATGAAGAAAAAAAAGAAGTCATTGTAGCAAAGGGGTTCAACATGAACAGTTTTATATTATATATCTAAAACTATACATCTGTGAGTGCAGAGAATGGCCAGCGAATACGGTATTTCCCGCAATTTAACTTGGCCACAGATTTTCGTCTTTTTGCACATTCTTTCACATAGTTTACTGGAGAAAATTACAATACAACGGTCCTAATTTCTTTCCATAGCACTGCTTCAAGACTAGCACCATACTCAAAACATCTGTGAGTGGGGAGAATGGCCAGCGGGTTCTATATTTCCTTCACCTTCTCTTGGACCTTGATTTTCGTCCTTTTGCGACTTATTTCCAGAGTTATAATGTAACATAGTAAATTTACTTGAGTACTTTACTCGGGTAACTTTTCTGGTTATCGACTTTTTAAATGGTACACCTCTGTGTTACTACTTTTACTTCTACTTATCTACGGTTTTCAAATACTTTTACATCAATACATGTGAAAAAAATTTCTATCTATCTGTCTGTTGCCAGACGTCTTAATCCCGTAGGGGGTGGTCACAAACAAATTTCTATGTCGCTGTTGTCCCCCGCCATTTCACTGCCCTGCTCCCAGCTCACACACCCCTCTCTCATACACATCTCCACTCCATCCCTCCATCTCATCCTTGGCCTCCCCTTCCCTCTTCTCTCCTCCACGTCATTCACATACACTCTCCTCGTCAGTCTCTCACTTTCCAGCTTCTCCACATGGCCAAACCATCTTAATGTGTTTTTCCAAATGCTTCCTATCACATCCACGTCCACACCACAACACTCCTTCACTTCATCACTTGTCAGTCTTTCTCTCCATGTGACTCCACATGCTCCTCTCAAATAACTCATTTCCACTGTTCTCACTCCTGACTTCTGTCCCTCCAACAAGGTCCAAGCTTCGCTTCCATCACACAATCACAGTATCACAATACTGTCATGTAGTAGCTTTTTCACTTCCATGCTCACTTCTCTGTTTCTTATCACTGCTTTCAAGGAACCAGCAACCTTTCTTCCCTGCTGCACCCTTTCAAGCACTTCACCCTCTAAGCTTTGATCATTACTCATCACACTACCCAAGTACTTAAACGCACTCACATTCTCCATTTCCTCCCCATCCAATCTCACTGTACATTCACTGACTTCACTTCTCTCGAAGACCATCACTTTACTGTTCCCTACATTCACCTTTAGATTCCTTTTTTACACAGTCTCCCAAACTCATCCACCAAGCCTTGCAGCTCCCCTTCGTCTTCACCTAACAACACAGTATCATCTGCAAACAACAGTACAGGGAGTTTCCAAACACTGCCCTCTCTCACCAGGACCACTCCAACAACCACTGCCCTACCTTGTATCTCTTGTATTATCCCATCCATATACAGACTGAACAACCATGGAAACATGGCACATCCTTGTTTCAATCCAACCTTCAAATAGAAACATTCACTCATTTCACTATCCACATGCACTACAGCCTTAGCACCCTCATACATATTCTTCACAGCCTTCATTAACTTTCCATCTACTCCATATATTCTTAATACTTTCCACAATTCTTGTTTATCCACCCTGCCATATGCTTTCTCAAAATCCATGAAAGCCGCCTACAACTTCTTTCCCTTCTCTAGAAACTTTTCCACTAAAGATCTAAGCATGAATATCTGATCTACACAACCTCTTCCCTTTCTAGAACCTTCCAGTTCTTCTCCAATTAATTCCTCTGTTATTTCCCTAACTCTGTCAATAAGTATTCTGCCACATACTTTTTCCTATTACAATAAGAAGACAAATTCCCTTATGATTACCATACACTTCTTTTTCCTCTTTTCCTTTGTACAGAGAAATAATTATACCTGACTTCCAATCATTGCTACATTAAGTGATGGAGGACTCTGTAGCCACTGCCAATGACAGAGCACAGTACAGTGGAAACATGGAAAGTACCTATAAACAGTCAGCTCTTCATGTTTGGACGAATCACGTGTGACTAGAGGAGTTTCAGTTCAGTTTGAGTTTAGTTTGACTTGTGGCCTTGCAATGTTTGTGTAGGTCTGGTATTTGTGATATCTGTGAAGTGTAGCTGGCGATCATACCGTGTAATTACATGGTAAATAAAGACAACAAACGTGAGAAGGTTGTTTACACTCAACGTCTGTGCTGCTCTGTGTTGTACACTGGAAGGCGGCACATAGGAAGAACAGCTCACAGGGCTAACATCCTCCCTATACTGATCTACTGCTGTTGGAGCCTATGGCACTGTGGGATGGGGATGTAACAGTGGTGTCAGGAGTGAGGTTCATCAGAAAAGTGCTGCAGTGAGTCAAACCTTCGACATGGAGGCAGAAGGTGTATAGACGATGAGCCAGGCTAGACAGGACGAGGTGTTAGAGTTATTGAAAGCACAAAGTGTACAACTACAAACACAGAATGAAGGACAGAAAGAACTCTAAGAACAATTACAGGCACTGAATGAAGGACAGAAAAAACTAAAACAACAATTATTACAAGCACAAAGTGAACAGCCAGAGGCATTACTGGAGCAACAGAGGGAGGTACAACTGAGGATGCAAGGACAGGTAGATGATTTCATGGGGGAAATGGAGGCAGAGCAACAACAGTTGAAGGAGGAAGTTTATGCTGAGCTAAAGCAGCAGAAAAATTTGAAGGAAGTTGCTGGTATTGTGAGGAGCCAGGACATCAGAAAGTGGACTAGTGCAACTGGAACAGAGAACAGGAAAAAGATCAGAGGAGGTTGCTGGTTCTGCAAGAAGCCAGAACATAAGGTGTACTGTCACAAATGGAAGAGAGAGCAACAACAGAACAGTGCAAAGAAACCCATGATATCAACAAATGGGTGTTGGACATGTGGTGAGGTGAGACACTTCAGGTATGATTGTCCAAATGAAAAGGACGGCAAGAAGGTTCCAGAGGACGAGAAGGATGAGGGGAAATTAGTAAAGGCAGGTGAGAAAAGGCAACAACCTGCCAGTTCTTCCCAAGAAGACACACCACTGAGGAAATGCGTGAGAACCTTGACTAATAGTGCACGTGAGGTTGGAAGAGCAGACAGCAAGCAGTGTGGTAGCGATGGGAATCTTACCAAGAAATTGCACCATACTGTATTAACAGGGCCAGGGTCAGATGAAAAGACCTGAAGAGGATGCAGATGGAGGATGCAGAGTTACAATCAGTGCTAGAGTGGCTGCAGTGGGGTACAGTGCATCCATCTTGGGAAGAGGTTTCCAGGTTCAGCCCTGCGACTAAGAACTATTGGAGTCAGTGGGACCTTCTTCGTTTGAGCAGCGGACTACTGGAGCATCAGTGGGAGACACCTGATGGCCTCACCAAGCATTGGCAGCTGGAGCTTCCAAAGAAAATGAGGTCCGAGATCTTGGATGTGTCCCATAACCAGATCAGTAGTGGGCACCTGGGAGTGAAGAAAGCTCTAAGTCAGCTGCAACAGAGGTTCTACTGGACTGGTATGCGGCAGCATGTTGAAGAGTGGTGTTGGGCCTGAGGTGTATGCTGTGTTAAGAAGGGACCCATGAAACCAGGTTCCACTCTACAGCTGTACCAACTGGGTGCAGCAATGAAAAGAGTTGCAGTGGACATTGCTGGACCTCTGCCACCCACTAAAAGAGGAAACTGGTATATGTGTGTCGCTATGTACTACTTCACAAAGTGGCCTGAAGCATATGCCATCCTCAATCAAGAGTCTGCAACTGTTGCTCAGGTTTGGTTGACCAGTTTTCCTATCATTTTGGGATTCCACAAGAGCTACATTAAGACTAGGGTAGAATGCTGATGGCATATCGGTCTGCATCCCATGAGTCTACCAGCTACACCACTGCAAAACTGACGCTGGGCCACAAGTTAAGTTTACCCATTTGCTTGTTAATGGGACGACCACCTGGAGAAGAGCTACCTACAGACACCTCCAGGTATGCAAAGAATCTTTAGGAAAGGCTGGCTGAGGTACATCATCAAGTGCAAGAAGCTCTAAAGTTTTCAGACAAAGTGATGAAGTGCAAGTATGATGCCAAGGCAAGTGAGGTGAGCTTCAAGGATTGTGACAAAGTTTGGTCATACAATCCTCAGTGGAAGAAGGGACATTCCCCGAAGCTGCAGAGCCCGTGGGATGGGCCTTACACTGTTTTGGACTACCTATCAGATGTAACGTACCAGATTCAGGGAGGCAGAAAATCTCACCCAAAGGTGGTACACGGGAATCATCTGTGGCAATACCACGGGCCAGGACAGTACAGCTGGGACATCTCTGAGGAATCGCACTCACCTGCAGCCAAGGATGTTGAGGAGGACCATGCTGCTGAAGTACAAGAGGATGGTGACAGTTTCCCGAGAGAAAACGTGAATCACGAAGAGGTCCAAGACATTCCAGGGGGACTGTGCTGTGTAGAGGAGCAGGGACGTCGTCAGAAGTGGCATAGGAGAAGACCTGGTAAGTTGAAGGATTACTTTGTGTATAATTAGATGTTTCATTAGAATTAATTTATGTTCGTGAGTACTGTGTAGTTTTGTTGGGACGACAAAAAGACCAGGGAGGGGTTAGTGTTGAGAAACGGGATTTGCCTGTTTGGTTGTGCTGGAGTATTCCTGACGATTCGCAAATTTTTCCGCTATGTGTTAGAGTTGCCAGGTAGCCTGCTATTTGTGAGCAGAGGTATTTTGTAAAGTTATGCATTAAATTTTATGCTTTTTTTTTTATCCATAACGTTTTATGTGATTGTTAAATTATGTAAATTTTATTTCAGTTTGTATGCTAAAGCATTTAGAGTGCTGTGTAATGTAAGAAAACTCAGGCTATTTTGGATGTCCCCAAGTTGCCAATTGTTGTTTTCCTGAGAACCTAGTAGATTATACTAGTATATAGGGAGCTTATACAAGGATGTGGAAGGGACTAGAGGAGTTTCAGTTCAGTTTGGGTTTAGTTTCACTTGTGCCCTTGCAAATTTATGTAGCTCTGGTACTTGTGATATCTGTGAAGTGTAGTTGGCGATAATGCCGTGTAATTACTTGGTAAATAAGGACAACGAACATGAGAAGCTCTGCGACTAAGAACTCTGTGCTCCTCTGTGTTGTTGTACACTGGAAGGCTGTCCCGTAGGAAGAACAACTTGCTAGGCAACATCCTCCCTACACTGATCTACTGCTGTTGGAGCCTGAGGCAGTGTGGGACAGGAACGTAACTGTAGTGTTGTTCATGTGAATATTCTTCTGGTACACGAAAAAGTACATTGGCTGAACTGCATCATGTTGCATTCACCGTCAGCTGGCGTTATCATGTTGCATTCACTGACAGCTGGTATAATCATGTTGGATTCACCATCAGCTGGTGTTATCATTTTGCATTCACTGACAGCTGGTATTATCATGCTGGATTCACCGTCAACTGATATAATTATGGTGGTTTCTCCGTCAGCTGATATTATCGTGTTGGTTTTACCGTCAGCTGAGATCATGTTGGATTCACTGCTAGCTGGTATTATCATGTTCGATTCACTGCTAGCTGGTAATAGCATGTTGGATGCACCATCAGCCGGTATTGTCATGATGCGTCGTCTGTCGGTTGGTACAGTTTCAACACCATAGACCTCGTCTTGTGAAGGGGCAGTGATTTCCCTTAAGATGAATGTAACCGTGTACAGTAGCAAGAATATCATGCCGGTAGGCGACGATGGCCAGCTGTAAGCGGGCCTATCGAATTTTAGCCGCTGCTGTTCAGCCTGTACAAACAAAGGAGGTCCCTTATCTGATTAAAGTCTACAAATACCGTCTCTTGCCTCTCTCTGGACACAAACTAAACCACCAAGACAACAGAAATGACTCAATACTTTCATAAGCACAATAAACATCAGAACATATTATATATATATATATATATATATATATATATATATATATATATATATATAAATGAGGCCATGGGAGGAGAAATATGGTAAGCACCATCCTGCCTTGTTTCTAGTTAGCACCATATAACACTATTTTGACCCTTCCTCTATGAGCAGAGCAAGTCACTTACCCCAAAGATACATCAGAAATATGGTTGGAAGTCCTGCAAAAAACACCAGAGTTATACTTGGTTACAGTTGTGCAAACTTTAACTGCAGTTTCTGACGTTTGTGAAAATGACACTTACCACAATTCTCCCTGTGCGTGCTTATATATTAAACCTCCCATATTATTTACTGATTTTGTTTGTAATACCAGGGACGTAGCGAAGGGGTGGGGGGCTGAGGAGGCGGCCGCTCCCCCCCCCTTCAGGATTTAGAAATCGTATGGGGCTAAAAGATAATAATAAATCTTTAAAAATAATGAAATTGATTAATAAATAAATAAATAAATCACTTGAGAGAGAGAGAGAGAGAGAGAGATGATGATGATGATGATGATGATGAGACTCCCAGATACATTATTGTTCATTTATTCCATAACGATCATTAACCCATCACGTCCCAAGGTTTTCCGCACCTCCGACATCCCCCAGTCCCGAGGTATTTTCGATTTTTTTTTTTTTTTTTGGCTAAAACCTTCGCTTTTGGTGAGAAACATCGAAAATTCATAGAGAAATCGCTCACCTGAGGTTTAAAATACCCAATCCAGGTAGGAGTTCCTCCTTACCTGACTGGGTTTTCTAACATGCTGGCACCAAAGAAAACGAGTTCTATGGGATGGTAACTATTTTATCCACTCATAAACGGCATTTATTTATTTACTTGGTATGAATGTATATGTAGTATGAGAGTATATTGGTTTTCAAGCAGTAATAAAGGCATTATAAGCATTGTTTCACTCACAAACTAATCACCATACCTGACCTTTTTTTCCCACATTACCTGATCATTATTTCTGGCTGTTTCTTCTTCTAATGCTATGTAAACATTGTCCTCCACATTGTCATCGATTGGGAAATCACTCTGGCCCTGAATATCTTTACTAGCCAGGTCACTGGTAACAGGTGAATTGCCGAGACAATGGCATGAGGGGGGAGGGGGGAGGTTATGCGGTGTAAGGCATTGTCCCTGCTTGGCATCTTGTAGAGGAATAGAGGAAGGTGTCCCGTGTATACGTTCGAAAAATCACGTGCGAAAATTGAAAATTGTGCAAATTAGGGACCTTGCAATTGCACGACGTACCAGTACGTCGCCGGGACTGGCAA
This sequence comes from Coenobita brevimanus, assembly GCF_032717465.1. NCBI lineage: Eukaryota > Metazoa > Arthropoda > Malacostraca > Decapoda > Coenobitidae > Coenobita > Coenobita brevimanus. The sequence continues at coordinate 13,428,903 of NC_136973.1, read as the reverse complement.
ATGCAAATCGTTGCAACGTACCCATACGTCGACGGGATGGAGCGGGTTAAAAAAGCTTCTTTTTCAGCCAAAATAATTTTTTTGCTCTATTTTTTGACATTTTCATTATAATGAGTTATCATCTAAATATCCCAATACATATAGGCCTCAGAAACCCCTAAAATACTTAATTTTCACAGATCTTCCTGGGGAGGGCTCACAGTGCCCCCCCCAGACACCCCCCAGCTGTTGATGCTCGCTTGGCTCACCTGCCAACACCATTTCAAGAATCAATAGACATCTTTCTCCCGCCCCCCCCTTGTGAACTTTCTGGCTACGCCCATGCGTAATACACATATCTAGTAATTTCAAATGATTTCAGCACCATTGAAAGTTTGGGGAGGAGAAGGAGGTGAAAATATGGATATTTCTTAGTGCAATAATTTTTGTCTCCTCTGCTTATTTTTCACTGGCGTGTACGAAGTAATTCTGCGAAATTGTTGCGTTTCATTGTGAATCACAGGATGGGTTTCGGAAGCTAAAAACTGCATTGCCAGGTGTGCCAGACTTCTCTTTGGTTTCCTTAGAAAAAAATCGATTTTCAAAATTTGAAAAACTAGTGCCGGGGCCGGCCACTGGGTCCCAACAATTTCCAGACCCACTGCCATGGAAGGGCTAAGGGGGTCCAAAACTTTGCGGACAAAACTAGGTCATAGACTAGTCACTGTGTCCAGGTTTGGTAGGAATCATTCAATTCTGACAGGTAGAAGTGCCTGCCATAATTAAACAAGACTGTAAAATAATGCTAAGGCCAATCATCACAGGGTTGCCACTCGAAAACTAGATGAGAGAGGGGAAAATAGGATAGAACACTTCCAATAGGAACGACCTCAAGACTATGCCTCAAAAAGTCAGAATCTTCTGTGGCTGTGCCCTTTAGTAATGCTTCTACATCTCAAAACAGGACAAGTAAAAATAAAGCAGTTTTTCGGTCGTTGCTAAGCAACGAGCAGTTGCTTTGCAACCAAAACCTTGTGGACACAGCTAGGCCATAGCCTGGTCATTGTTTCCAGGTTTTGTCAGGATTGGTTAATTCTAAAGTGTAGAAGTGCCTGCCACAATTAAACAAAAGTACAATAAAGAAAACACGACTAACAATAAGGGCAGCATGGAGTTGGCCAATACTCAGGTCATTGATCTATTGTCTCTTCTTTTATTGGTCCATGAGGAGAGTTGGATTCTCAGTCTAATGTAATTTACTTAGTCCAGAAGCTGAAGGGAAGAGTGACCAGTCGATCGCCCCAGGGTGAGATAATTTGAGGCAACAAGTTTGAAACATCCATGCTTGTCCTCACAGGTAATATATTTTCAGGTGCAGTGTGTACATGCAGCTGCCATACACCAGCCTTGGTGGTTACCCGGAGCGAGTTGCATCTTGGAATCCAGTGTCTGGATTAGTCAGCACATCCTACCTCCCGTTGTTCCCTGAAAAGTTTAAAACGTAAGTGTATCTGATTAATTTTATAGGTAAACAAATGTTTTACTTTCAGCAGCAGAGCCAACTTACCTAATCAGGTCTTCTTCCTGACAGTCTTTTATGTTTTTCTGGTTATTTCTGGGGGGGGGGGCAAATAAACATTTCATGTTAAATTTCTTTTCCTGTTGTTTTTAGCCTTGTCCCTTCTGCGGTATCATCTGTTTCTCAAGGGTAATCGCGGTCATGTCGAATGTACATCCAGGTCGCTTTTTAGTACCTCTTCCTAACGTGACATTTTAACCTTACCTAATTTAACCAAACCTAACCTAACGTATCTTAGCATCGGGTAGGTGGTGGTTCCATCAGTAGAGTGGTGGCCTGCAGTCCTACCGGACCGAGGTTCAAATCCCTGCTGGGACAGGGAACAGTTTAAGGATTTGAATTTCATAAAAGCAGACTTTACTGATCTACTAGAAGACCCGCTGACATGTAAAAATACCCCAGCTAATACCAATACACCACTCCTGTATGAGACAGCCCTAGCATGTGTTCAATATGGACGGTGGGTGTTAGCACTAAAGTGGTGACATGTAGTGGTGTATGGTATGTAGGAGGACTACTGGGCCTTGTGATCAGGCTGTGAAGCCTATGCCCAGAGTCGGACACAAAAAAAAAAAAAAAAAGAAATTCCCTAACCTAAGCAAGCAGTTGGAAGACGTAAGCCACTACAGATGTTGGTGACGTATAAGGAATATGATAAGAAGATGAAAGAAAGAGGTTAATAGAAAACATTTGTTTACCACTCTAACAACAGAAAAATCCAGAAAACAAACTGCAGTAATTACTGACTTGATAAGGTCATCCTGCCTAAAGTAAAACGTACTTTAACCGATATAATAACTACTAATTTACGGAGGGGGGGTTCGAATGTATGATTCGAGCACCCTATCCTTATTTAACCCAAGGCATCCCATCAACGTCTGTACATGTTGCAAAGTTTTGTCACAGTGCCTCCCGACGACATGTTTACATTTTTGCAATGGCAAGGTCCGTCATATGCAGATTTTTCAAGTTTCATGGATGATTTTGGGTAGGCATATGTGGGAGACCTTCCTCTACCCGCCGCCATGTGGCGACACTGTCTGGACCCGCGTTACCCTTCCCCCCCCACACGCCATTTTCTCGGCAACTCACCTGTTATCAGTGACCTGGCCAGTAAAGACATGTCACGCTACGGTCTCTCCAATGACGAAATTCAAGGCGAAAGTGATTCCCGATGTGGAGGACAAATATTACGTGGCGTTAGAGGAAGAAACATGCAGTAGTGATGAGAGGGTAATGTTGCCAAGGAAGTTGCAGTATGTTGATGTGTTTGGTGAGTGAAACAAGCTTATATCGCCTGTATTATTGTGTGAAACCAATATACTCTTGTACTACATATAAATTTGTACCAAATAATTATCTGCCTCTTCTGAGTGGTTTGGAATAGTTACTCCTCAAATAGAAAATGTCTTCTCAGAAGCACAGCTCCACAGAACACGGTACCAGGTGACGGTAGGGTCACCCGCACAGGTCACTTCAAAGCTCAGGTGAGCACTTTCTCAAGTTTCGATGTTTCTCATAAAAAGCGGAGGTTTCAGCCCTCCAAAAAAAAACTTTTCGAAAATCCGCCAGGACTGTGGGTGGTCACTGGTGAAAAATCTGCCGGGATGAGGTGGGTTAGATAGACAAATAATCATATGTAGAAAAACATGCTATCCTTAATTCATTTTATCCACCTAAAGGTTAGATACAGCATCTGTTAATACCCATAGGTGTTCCAAAAATGTCCATAAAAAAAAAAAAAACAGGGCTTGCCTTCTTTGCAACTGAAGGCTTAAACTCTTCACTCTGATGATTTTTTTTTGTTTGTTTTCTCCATATGATAATCCTGAGATAGGGAGAGCACCCTTCTAATATACTATAGCAGTAACCGTGTGTCTGTGTTTGTGTGTGTATTTAGGGCAGCCGAACCTACACATTCAAATCACACCAAAATTGGCAAGAAAATTGCAAAAAATTCGCTGATGTGAAAAAACTTGGTCTCATCACGATTGAAAAACTTTTACTATATTTAATAAGTGATCAAATTTTGACCAAAAAATGCCGCTCCCAGCGCCCGGTCGGTTGCCATGGCCGAGTGGTTAATATCTTGGACTTGCACGTGGACAACTTGGGTTCCAATCCCGAAGCTGCAAATAACACAATCAATTGGTTAGCTGCAAAAAATCCAAGTGACAAAGTTAGACTAGAACAGCACATAAACAGACTATCATGGGCCTTTCGATGTCACCCTGACCGCTGTTAGTGACAACATTAGACTAGAACAGCACATAAGTATGACTGAGATTAACTGAAATGATTGCAACGCGCGTGCGAAGCGTGAGGAAATGAGTGATAAGCACGAGGAAATGAGTGCGAAGCAGGAGAAAGCAAGCAGCAGTACGAGAGCCCTCCGTAGGAGCATGTGTGAGACGGCCTGAAGGGCCCAGGAGCACTTGTTGTACTGATTGAATTATTGGAGGCTCTGACCAAATCCTATAGTACATATAAAAAAAGTCTCTGCTTGTGTGAATATAACGGTAGGTAAGTGGGAGGTATTATGTGCCAGTATACTGTATGCCATTGGGAATAAGATCATTAAACATACCACTGCCAGTCCACAAACATACTATAGCGCATTTATTTCCTCCTAACAAACATTGCTGACCTCTTTCAGCTCAGTTGTTGACAGCCATGTGCAGTCTGACTGAATGGTTAACTTGACATGTAACCAAGGAGACTTGTTCCTACTGCATTAACAACACTCAGTGAATTTCATGCCAGCATGACGTAGCTTTCGATTTGTAGGAGTGGCACAGTACCATTAAATAAAGACAAACCCGCCATAATTCCAGACTTCTTCAAACCAGTCACAATATCAGTCTTCCTCAAACCAGCTATAATCTCAGTCTTCTTCATATCAACCTTGATTTCAGACTTCTTCAAACCTGCCATAATATCATTCATCTTCAAATCAGCCTTGATCTCAGTCTTCCTTAAACCAGCCATAATCTCAGACTTCCTCTCTCTCCTCCCAGAATGCCACACAGGCCACGTCTGCGGGTGTCCAACGTGGTGCTGGCCACATTTGTCCGGTTGGTTGACGACCCTAACGCGCCTGGTGGGAAGCGGACCATTGTAGAAAGTCCCATGCTGACCCTGCTGGAGATCATCGCTGAGTACATGAACTTTACCTGGGTAAAATGTACTTGCACTCCCATTATAATCATGTAGTTCTCATTCTCTGTAACACATTTCCCTATTGTATATCAGGTTTTGATTTGCAGGAAGGACAAGGAGGCTGTCGAATCTTCCTGTCCCCTGTTTTACCTTCGTAAATAATTCTTTCTTGCTAAACAAAAATTACTGCATCTTATAACCATACTGTTTTTCAGGAAGATCAGGAAAAGGAGTGCAAAATCGTCCCTTGTCTAGTTCTCTCGTTAAAAAAAAAAAAAAAATCAAATTTACGATAGGGAACCGATGTTTGCTCTCAAAAAAGTTTGGAAACGAGTGGCCCGGCCCGACTCGGCCTGACCATCACGCTAAGCAGAAGCTAATAACTTTATTCCTATGTGAAGTACAGTTGAAATTCTGCATGTGATACATTCATTCAATAAATTTTGTTATCAGCTAAAGACTCACCCATAAATGCATAAGAACCTCTTAGAATCTAGAGTTTTCCCAGAGAGTGTCCGCTCTAATCGGTGAACTCCTCAATTACGAAATTAAATTTTAAAAGATTTTTTGTCGTAACACTGTGTTTTAGGCATCAGGTCTATCAATTAAATATAAGAGATTTCACCTATAATTCTATATCAAAAGGGAAATTGTGATAACATGACGCTGCCTCGCTCGTCACGCGCTCACAAAGTACACTTTACTGGTATATATGGTTGAAGGTACAGGCCTAGTGTCTCACTGCTTCACTGTCAAATCTCTGTCTTTCACTAAATATAGTCATCTGACTGTACCAGGAACAAAACTGCACGAAAAAAAAAAAATCCTTATATAAGAGGGGTTAATGTACACTTTTTTCTACTCAACTGTGCACACTGTTGTTTATCCACTTGAATATGATCACCTCTTTTGTTTTTTCTTTCATTTATGTGTTCGACTCTGGGCTTAGGCTTAACAACCCGCTCCCTGAGGCCCAGGAGTCCTCCTATTATCATACATCCCTACATGTCTCCACTTTGGTGCCAACATGTGCCAACCGACCGTACTGAACACATTCTACGGTTGTCTCATGAAGGACTGGTGTAGTAGTATTAGCGGAAGTGTTTTTACATGTCGGCGGGTCTTATGCTGGATCAGTATAGTCTGCTTTAAACTAAATTCAAATAACATCTAGTCTACTTTATTCAGGATAACGCTCGTGACCCCAGAAGATGGTGCGTTTGGACTGAGGCTGCCAAATGGAACGTGGAATGGCATGATCGCTGCGTTGTTACGTGAGGCAAGTAAACATCCAAGATCTCATTCAGTGTTTCCAACGCTGAGAGAAAATAAATATCAGTAATTCAATGGGGAATTATCTGGCTCACAAGTTCCTATCAGTTCTTTACCCTTTCAAGATGCTGTAGTGAAGTTATTGAATGAAAATAGATTTTCACTGCAAAGTCGTAACCAGAATTTGTCACCGAAGAGAGAACTTTTATATCATGTTTTGGTAGTTGTAGGAAGCTTAGTCTGAAACAGTTTACGACAGTGGTTTCCAACCTGTGGGGCGCGCCCTCCTAGGGGGGCACGAAGGGCTGTCTGGGGGGGGGGGGAGGCGCGAAGGCTTGATAAAGAGGGTAATTATATTTGAAAATTATGAATTATGATGGATATCAGTAATTTCTAAGTATGGAGAAAATATTTCAGATATGAATAAGAAATCTAGTTATCTGAATATATAAACAATTTCAAAGATTAAGAATCTATGATATTTACTGACATGTGCTATCTATGCCAGTAAAATACAGTATTTGAGGAAGCGGGGCGCAGGGAACGTGTCATTCAGTGGGGGGGGGCGAGAATTAGAAAAGATAGGAAACCACTGGTTTACGATGACACCCATTCGTTTAGTGTAATAGAGCATCGAACAACCACCTCGACATTGGACAATATATCTTCTTTCGGTATGAGACCCTGACAACGCCTTCACTCCAGCCACGGGCTGAGATCGAGGGTTGCCAGACACTGGTTCATGAGTGTATTGTATATTTCACTGGATGAATTATATCAGGATACTGAAGTTATGTTTATTGTGAGGATAGTGAATACAGAATCATAATACGAGTATATTAATAATATTTCAGTGAACAATAGTACGACAATGGATATTGCCAAATGTTTGAAATTGTAATGACTTTATTATGCTTATCAGCATTAACATCATAGTCAACGCATGATGATACGACACAGGAATGAAACTGTAATTACTTCATGGACAAAATAAACATTAGCACCTGTGCATTGTACAGTGGTACTATACCGGCTATTGTTAGACTAGCGAAATCATAATTACTTCACTTGGCAAACAAGCATTAACACTGTAGCATCAGTCAAGCAGGGCGGTACTTCCAAGATGGATGGAAAGCTGATGACAGGGAGAGCTGGAGCTCCCGTTTCATTAGCTCTCAGGACTAGCTTCTGAACTTTTTCAGTGTTCCAGTAACACAGACAGTAGGCCGACAGGCATTCTACTGCAAGTTCCTCTAACTGCAAACACCAAACTACATGCACATTACACACTACACTGCCTATTAAAAATTTTACTAAAAATGATCACCGATCACCAAGCCTCGAAGTCCACGGGGGGGGGGGACCATTAAAGCCCCAGCCATCTACCCCCTCTCCCGGTGACGACCCAGCGAGATGCCTGGAACCACTGTGTGACTCACTTCTTCATTTCTGCAACATAAGCTGCCTTTTCTCTAACTTTTCTCTCAGTTGAGCACCATCTCTCCTCCTCTAAACCTCACCATCTCTTCCTCACTCAGACTTAACTGTCTGAGACAACTGGTCGCAAGCCCTTCTCTGTATCCTCCTGCATTCTCTATACTGATTCATAAGCCAAAGGTGGCTGTTGTGTATATGTATGCAACTACATATCTTACTCTCGTGTTCCTGAACTTGAAACTTTAGAATTCTGTACTCTCTGGCTTCGGCTTTCCTATCATTTTCTGACTAAATATATCTGTGCTGTCCACTTATCCCCTAATTCGACTGACTAGGAAAAATTTTTTGACGATCTTATAAGATGGAACACATTCTATCAATTTCTTCTTTCTCTGAAATCTCCATTCTAAGAGATTTCAATGTTCACCACCACCTTTGGCTCTCTGCTCTTTTCACTGATCCACCTGGTGAACACGCCTACATCTTTTCTATCCTTAAATGACCTAGAACATCTTGTACAGCACTGCCCATATCCCTGACTGCCTTGGAGAGAGTTCCAGCATACTTGACCTCTTCCTTACAACTAACCCTTCTGCTTACACTGTTAATCTTTCCTCTCTTTTGGCCTCCACTGATCACAACCTTCTTATATTAACCTGTCCTATCATTCCAGTAAGGCCTGTGAACCCCACCAAGATGCGATGGTTGCAGCACTTTGGAGCTGCTGATTTGGAGGCCCTCAGGCAGCACTTCTTTGATTTTCCCTGGAATTATTATTGCTTCCATGATCGACAGCCATGTGAGTTTGCATTGCCCATTACGCAGGTTATTCTCTCGGGCATAGATGCATACATTCCTTTTTCATATCTCGTGATTAAATGCAAAAAAAAAAAAAAAAAAAAAAAAAAAACTTTAATCACACTTATTCTAATGCTGTCCACAACAAGGAGAAGGCCTACAAAAGGTACCAAAGCCAACCCAACCCGTGAATCTCATCTCTTTTATATTTCTGCCCGGAATTGTGCTAAGTCTGTTCTTCACTCTGCAAATAATAATTACATTCGCACTAAATGCTCTGAACTCTCCAACTCAAATTCTCCCTACTCCTTTGGGTAACTTGCCAAAAACCGTTCTAACAACTTTACCTCATCATCCTTCCCTCCTATTCTCCACTGTGGTGGCTCTGTAGTTATTTTTTCTACTGATAAAACAGAACTCTTCACTCAGACTTTCTCCTCCAATTCCACTTTAGACGATTCCGGTGCTGTTTCTCCATCACATCCCCCTTCTGACTTCCTCTTGGCTGCCATCAAAATGTCTTAAATTGATGTATAGTCTGACATCACTGGTCTCAGCACTAACTAGGCATTTGGGCCTGATGAGGTCCCTTTTTTTGTCTTCAAAAATTGTGATTCTGTGCTTACACCCTGCCTAGGTAAACTCTTTTGTCTTTGTCTATCAATTTGTACCTTTCCTTCTTGCTGGAAGTTTACTGTCATTCAGCCTGTCCCAGAGAAGGGTGACCATTCCCATTCCTCTAACTATCGCCCAATTCGTTTAATATCCTGTGTCTCAAAGGTTTTTGAGCCTGTTCCTAACAAAAAATATTAAAGCATCTTTCCTATCACAACCTTTTTTATGATCGTCAGTATTGGTTCCGCCACGGACGCTCCACTGGTGATATCATCTACCTTTCAGACTCCTTGTCACATTTCTTTCGGGACTTTGGCAAAAGTCTTTAATTTCTACACTTCCCTCTTATGGTTTCTATCCTTCTATCTGTGCCTTCATTTTTAGCTTCCTTTCTAGTCGTTCTATGGCTGCTGTTGTAGATGGCCACCGTTATTCTCCTAGAGCTGTCAGTAATGGTGTTCCTCAGGGCTCTATCCTATCACCAACTCTCTTCATTTGTCAACGACCTCCTAGACTATACATCTTACCCTATCCAGTCACACACTGATGACGCCACCATTCACCTTTCCATTCACTTCGCGCAGCATCCATCTCAGCAGTTGCTTCAGCAAACAAGGGATGAAGCTATGGCACACCTAATGGCTAAGTTGGCTCATATCTCTCATTTGGGGTAAAAGTAATCTTGTTTTAATGCATCAAAAACTCAGTTTTTACATCTATCAGCCCAACAAAATCTTCAGCAGGAGTACCCACAAATTTTTAACAATATCCAACTCAATCCTGCATCATCTGTAAATATACTTAGGGTTTCATTCTTTAGGAATTTATCATGGAAAGATCATATTACCTCTCTTGTAAAATCTTCTTCCAAGAGATTAGGTGTACTAAGCCGACTCCGTATCTTCTTTACCCCTTAACACAAGGTGAAAAGAATATAAGGTAGTTTCACACCGGGGGGGCGGGGAGCAAAAACGTGTCTCGGTCTGCCCATGACGTCACAGATAATCCAGACTGAGGGGTCTCTGCTTGGTAGTCAGGCCAGTCACTCACCTCCCTGCCCTGTAATATGAGCTCCCTGGCCTATATGGATTACTTTTATTTGCATCCTAAACTGCATGCAGAGCAATGAAAAAGTTAATATTATGTTTCTGAGGTACTGTAAAACATGTCTTCAAGAAGAACTATCTGTTTTCAGAGAATATAGGAATGTCATATACAGGATCATACAAACACAGATCTGAGTCACAGATGCCTGTAAGGTAGCTGATTATGAGAAAAACAACAGAAAATATTGACACAGATCACTGGCTGAGAGTATAGCAACACCAAACACCTACCAATTGATCCAGAAATCGTCAGTTTACATTGGTATACCATTACATTGTTTTCTTTTACACTCCCATTCCCTCTTTCTCTCTTATTAACCTTGACGTCACACCCTCTGTGCGAGCCAGGGACGGTGAACCTACCTCTGATATTCTCTCTGCCTTGCCGTAACAGTTGGTGACATTTTTCCACGGGTTTTATTTGCCCGTGTAGAGTACCACTCTCACGTGAGGGAAGGCTTCAAACATACAGCTCTCCTCAACAAAGTGAAGTCAAAGGCTTTTCGTTTCATTAACTCTCTTCTGCTTACTGGCCTCTTCAACCTCTGTTTCTTCATCGTACTTGCATCAATATCTCTTCAATGGTCACTGCTTCTCTGAGCTCTCTGCTTGCATCCCTCCACCACTATGGCAGGCACGTAACACCCATCTAGCAACAAACTGATCCCTTTTCTGTCCTGCTTTCTAATGGAAGAGTTAACTTTACTCCCGGTCATTCATGTATGGAACTTGTCAACTATGGAACTGTCCCCCTCTTTTTGTCACAACTTTTGTCACGCTGTGGTCGAGTGGTATCAGTGCCTGACTTCTATTTAAGAGGTCCAGGGTTCAATTCCCAGTCAGGAGCTTACAAATATATTTGAACATACACGTGTAATGTGTGTTTTTCCTACACCTAAGATGCTCGTGTTGTGTCTGGGATAGATTAAAACTGCTATGTCACTTGCCGAAATGTGTGGGGCTGTGATATGGTCCTAATGTGTTGTGACTGAAATATATCCTTCCATAATGGATTTACCTGGTTCGTCAAAAAAAAAAAAAAAAAAAATGGTTCTCACAGCTTTTTATCACGTCGTGGTCGACTGGTATCAGTGCCTGACTTTTATTTAAGAGGTCCAGGATGCGAATCCCAGTCAGGAGCGTACATATATATATGACAGATAATAGGTACATTACATATATATTTAGGTGACTCCTACTATAGTCTTGGCATGATACTGCCATTATATTAGCGTTACATAAATATATGTGTATATCTGTTGTACATGCACATTTGTGCCACTGTATTACTACAATATTTTATACAATATTCTATATTCAGTTTTACTACCATGTATTTACTCCATTATACATATAATATACTACTACAGTGGGTTATGTTTCTACATTATTGTTTTGTCTCTACACTACTGTGATGAATACCATGTATTAATAGGTTAGAATGTAATTTGTTACTACATGCTCTTGTAGGTTTGCCGGCTGGGTGTGACTGAGCGATGTCAGGACTCTAAAATATCATAACACACTACATAATAGCTAGTAACGTATATATGTTATATAGAGAGGGTAGATGAAAGTCATGCCTAAGCAGAGGACTAGAGGAATTAAAGTTTGCACACTCTCAGTTAGGAATTTCAAACACAGCAAAGTGTGATGCCAGATAGAAACTCGCCAGGCTCGGGAAGGTTCCGCACACCCGTGCCCTTACACGTGACGCAACCAGTCTTATACAGGAGAAATGGGAGAGACAGAGCAGAAGGGGTTTAGGAGAGAATAGAGGCACGGCGAGGAGAGGCAATGAGCTCACTGGGTTAGCCAGCATAAAACCGCTCTCACCTCAGTACTGCTCGTGTGAGATACTCCATAGAAAACTCACCTCAGTACTACTCTTGAGATATTCCCCTGAAAAAAATAAACTACAATCAAACACCAGACTCATCTTTATCTTTCTCCTGCCATCTATGACAAGTACAAAGAACATTCTCTCCTTCTTAAAAATCCCTAAAATTCAACCCACTGTTACAATAGCTCGGCGATGAGTACGATATATTACAATTACAGCTGTGATATATTATAGTGGAGTCAGAAGCAATCGGAGAAGAGGGTGGCTGAACACCAGTTTCACAAGCATTATGAACCTCGGGAACAACATCCTGCAAATTATCAGATGGAGAAGTAGGCAACGGAATAGATCAAGGCAGCTTTCGAGTCACAGGACAGCACACATGAGCACCAAAAAGAACAGAGGCAAAAGTAACCTGAGGTTGCAAAAAGCGAGTCTGAGCCCAGCTCTTTGCTTCAGGAAGCGAAACTTTCTCATGGGTATGAATCGTCAAAATCTCCTTCTCTGGGTAGTAGTGAGAACAGTGTTGGGAAGACGCAGCATGGGCACCCCCACAGTGAAAATAATTAAGGGGTCCTAGACAGTCCCCAGAATGGCTTCCATCACCACAGGAGACACGAACACTAGGAAGTCCAGCCTGTGCATGGCGGCAAAAGCAGCTAACATGTCCATACACTTGACAATGGAAACACCGCTTTGGGGTCAGCAAGTAAGGCTTCATAGGATGAAACAGCTGAGTAAGTTTCGCAGAAGCCAGCAATGATAACTTGACAAATGTCAAGAACAAGGTCGGACTTGGGGCCAAAAAACCATCTATTTCTTTCTGCAGTTGCTCAACAGTCACCACACCAGAATATTGCAGTTCTTCCAACAGCCTTGCCTCTGAGTACTGGAGGTTACGGGAAAAAATGACACCCTTATACCGGTTGAAGGTAGCATGAGGGCGACAAGAAATATTATCATATATAGAGGTCAGTGCCTGTAGAACGGGGCTCTCCTCTGGGGAGGACACCTCAACAAGGAAGAAATTTTAGATTTACGGCCACAAGCAGAAACAATGGCACACTGAAGGTCAAAAATGTCATTTTAACACTGACCCATCCGCAGAGGATTTCAATACTTGATATTTCACATACAAAACAGGTGCTGTTCCGTCTTGAACCTGACCCCAAAGCCACACCAACCCGATGTGAACGCCTCTCAGTCCCAGTTAGACGCTGGAGAAAAGAAGGACATTCCTCAAGAGCTTTGAAAGCAATAGCAATAAAAGTCCAAAGAATGTCTGGGGACAGATGCAGCATGATCAACATTAGTAATTGTACATCAAAGATCAGCTTCATTTCCCCACCCTTCCATTCACCAAGGAACCCAGGATGGGGAGGGCATATCCTATGGGTAACACTGCTGGCTACCCCAAAGGTAGTGAGGGAGTATATGCAGGTAATCACTGGGGGAACCCATTCAATGGTGACTCCAGGACGATATGAGCTACCTGGCCCCCCAGTGCCCATTGGATCTTAGCCAACAAATGACCATTTGGTTGACCTGGTCGGGCTCAACCACGCCACCCATCTAGGCAGAATAGGTGACCAAAGAGGTGTGTTGCTAGCTGCACGGTGCACCATGCAGCATCACTCAACTCCCAAAACTCCTGTTTCCTATTACACAACGCAACACGCAGCAAACATAATGAGCAGGCAAAAACGAAGCCCAAGGGGAAGCAGCAGCAGGAACGAGCAAAAATACCAACAGGCATTCTCTTCCAGTGACGTAGGGGGAGATGCTTGAGCCCTGCAAAGGTAGGCAGGTCAGCAAAGTAGGTGGCACTGCCAGCCATGCTTGGAGCTCCACCACCACGTCAAGGTGACCTCTGTCAGCAGGGAAGCATGTCAATAAATGGCATTAAATCAAACGGGAGATAAGTAACTTGCAGTGTACCTGAGGGATCAGTACTTGGTCCCTTTATATATATATATATATATATATATATATATATATATATATATATATATATATATATATATATATATATATATATATATATATATATATATATATATATATATTGTGAATTGTTTTGGCACACACTATTTCATTCGGTAGTGCATTCCATTGATCAATTACTCTGTTTGGGAAACTGAATTTCCTTACGTCTTTATCATCTCTCTTCTTATGCAGTTTTTTGCAGTGTCCTCTTGCTGATGCTTCTCCATATGTTAAGTAATCATTTATGTCTATTTTCTCCTTTCCTGATATGCACTTATATAGCATTATCATGTCACCTCTTTTCCTACTCTCCTGTAAAGTTGGTAGATTCAGTTTATTTAGTCTTTCTTCGTAGCTTAGGTCCCTTAAGCTTGGTATCCATCTTGTAGCGGCCCTTTGAACTTTTTCAATCTTGTCTATATGCTTTTTGAGATGAGGACTCCAGACTACTGATGCATATTCCAGGGTTGGTCTAATGAATGATGTTATTATCCTTCTTAGCATGTCTTCATTTATGTATGTGAATGCTATTCTCATATTTGCAAGCAGTGTATACATGTTCCGTACCTTCTCGCTGATGTGGTCAGCCGGAGATAGTCTGTTATTGATAATCACACCTAGGTCTTTCTCTCTTTCTGATGTGTATAGGGTTTTATTTCCTAACTTATAATCTCAATCAGGTCTTTTTCCACTTTTACCAAACTTGATTACATGACACTTGTCCACATTGAATTCCATTTGCCATGTACTACTCCATTCATGAAGTTAATTTAATTCTTCTTGTAGCTCTTTACAAGAGTCTGTGCTAGTAATTCTCCTTTGTATTTTTGCATCATCTGCAAACATATTCAGATAGCTCTCATTTCCAGTGTTACTGTTTATATCATTTATATACACTAAAAACATGATTGGTGCCAGCACTGAACCCTGTGGTACTCCACTAGTCACTTCTTTCCATGATGAGTAGTTTCCTCTTAGTACTGTCCTCATTTCTCTTTTCATGAGAAAGTCTTGCATCCAACAAAACAGTTTGCCTCGAATTCCTCCTTGATGGTACAGTTTCCATAAAAGTCTTTGGTGTGGTACTGTGTCAAAAGCTTTCTTGAAATCTAAATAGATACTGTCCACCCATCCTTCCCTTTCCTGTATTGTGTTTGTTACTCTGTCATAGTAGCTCAACAGATTAGTAACACATGATTTTCCTTTTCTGAAACCAAACTGTCTTTCTGTTATCATACTGTGTTCTTCTAGATGATTTACCCAAGCTTTTCTTATAAGTTTTTCTAATACCTAGCTTACAACATTGGTCAGTGATACTGGTCAGTAGTTGAGTGGATTTTGTCTATTTCCTTTCTTGAATAAGGGGACAATTTTTGCTTTTTTCCAAATATCAGGTAGTTTACCTTGACTCAAGGATTTCTTGAAAATTATAAATAATGGTTTACTTAACTCATTTGCACATTCTCGTAATACCCAACATGAAATTTCATCAGGACCACTTGCTTTTCCTCAGTCTAATCTACTTAACTCCTCCTGTATTACTTTTTCTGCTATTTGTATATCTGGTAGTATGTGTGGACATGCGTGTTCCACATAGTCCCCCTCAAATTTTTTTTCTTCTGTAAAAACTAATTGGAAATTCTTATTTAGTGCTTCACAATTATCTTTCTCTTGTGTATAAGTGATTCCCTCGTCCGTAATGGATTGTATTATATCTTTTACTTTGGTTTTGCTTCTGATATAGCTGTAAAAGAGCTTTGGTTGATCACTACTTTTCTTTATTATATCCTCCTCAAACTGTTTTTGGGCTTCCCTCCTTATTCTTGTATAGTCGTTTCTTGCCTGTTTGTAATTATTATACGCCCTTTCACTATTGTGTCTTCTGTATCTATTCCACAACAAATCTCGTCTTTCTTTTGATTTTTAACATTCTGTATTGAACCACTTCTGTATTTTCTTATCTGCTTCTTTGTGCTGTGGGATGTACTTCTGGACTCCTATTTCATAAAATTCACAGAATGTTTTATATACAGCATTTAAATCTTGTCCTCTAAGCTCATTTTCCCAATCACCTTCTAAGAAATACTTCTTTAGGTCTTGATAATTTCCCTTTTTATAGTGTAGGCTCTTTTTGTAAGTGTCATTGCTGTTTACTATGTCATATGCTATCCTGAAGTTATAATTTAGTACTGCATGATTGCTTTTGCCGAGTGGAGGGTGATATATTAAACTGTCAATATCATTTTCTTGCCTAGTAAATATTAGATCTAGCACTAAAGGTACATCAAGTCCTCTTTTTCTGGTGGTTTCCCTCACATGTTGCGTTAAGAAAAACTCTTGTACGAGATCCAGGAGCTTTTGGTCCCAACAGCTTTCTTGGCTATTTATATATAGAGTATTCCAATTTATATTTGTATTGAAGTCCCCAGTTAGTATAATTCTTTCCGATTTCCCTTCCATTTTATGTAGCAATGGTCTTATACTCTGAATTGTACTCTCTGCCAGGTCCTCATATTCATCTCTTTCCCATGTGTTTGATCTGGGTGGCATGTACAAATTGGCTACAATTACTTTACCTTCAGATGTGTCGATCTCTACTGCAATCAGTTCTACTTTTGATGATATATCTAGTTTTATTTCACTGACTTTTATATTTTTCTTAGTTAATATTATAATTCCTCTTCCTTTTTTTAAATTTCTGTCTTTTCTCCATATATTGTATTCCTCTAAGTTTAGTATGTCATTGGATATCCTTGGTGTTAATTTTGTTTCAGTTAGGCATATTATTTGTGGTTCATTTTCTCTGACATAATCATTCATCTCTAGTAATTTAGATACCATTCCACCCACATTTGAGTACATCAACTTTATCATCTTGTTTATATACTTGTCATGACATGGTTCTACTACCTTCCTCCTTTTTCTTCCATCCTGTTTGTGTACCACTTTCGTACCTGCAATCCTATTACTTTGTAAAAAAAAATTCCTCTTCTCCTCTTCTGATCTATCTTCCCTCATTTTTTGTTTTTGCTTCCTCCCTTTTCTCTTTCAGTAATTCCAGTTCCTCTTGTGTTAGGCATCTTTTTATCCATACATTTTTGAACTCCTCTTTGTGTGTGTGTGTGTGTGTGTGTGTAAATAATAAAGTCAAGCTGTTTGTTCTTACCAAATTGTTCTTACCTAATTGTATCTTTACAGGAATGAGTCAAGCTCGTACTGCCCCGTGTCTTAAACCATATTTACCGTACATATCCTTAAAATTTGTGAATTTATTTTGGCACACACTGTTTCATTCGGTAGTGCATTCCAATGATCATTTGCTCTAATTGGGAAATTAAATTTTCTTACGTCTTTATCACCTCTCTTTTTATGCAATTTTTTGCAGTGTCCTGATGCTTCCCCATACATTAAGTAATCATTTATGTCTATTTTCTCCTTCCCTGATATGCATTTATATAGCATAATCATGTCACCTCTTCTTCTTCTCTCCTGTATTATTGGTAGATTCAGTTTATTTAGTCTTTCTTCATAGCTTAGATCCCTTAAGCTTGGTATCCATCTTGTAGCGGCCCTTTGAACTTTTTCAATCTTGTCTATGTGTTTTTTGAGATGAGGACTTAAGACTACTGATGCATACTCCAGGGTTGGTCTGATGAATGATGTTATTATCTTTCTTAGCATGTCTTCATTTATGTATGTAAACGCTATTCTCATATTGGCAAGCAGTGTATACATGTTCCGTACCTTCTCACTGATGTGGTCAGCCGGAGATAGTCTGTTATTGACAATCACACCTACAGTAGGTCCATCTCTCTTTCTGATGTGTGTAGGGTTTTATTTCCTAACATATAATCCCAATCAGGTCTTTTTCCACTTTCAGCAAACTTGATTACATGACACTTGTCCACATTGAATTCCATTTGCCATGTATTACTCCATTCATGAAGTTTATTTCATTCTTCTTGTAGCTCTTTACAAGAGTCTGTGTTAGTAATTCTCCTTTGTATTTTTGCATCATCTGCTAACATATTTAGATAGGTTTCATTTCCAGTGTTACTGTCTATATCATTTATATACACTAAAAACATGATTGGTGCCAGCACTGAGCCCTGTCGTACTCCACTAGTCACTTCTGTCCATGATGAGTAATTTCCCTTTAGTACTGTTCTCATTTTTCTTTTCATGAGAAAATCTTGCATCCAACAATACAGTTTGCCTCGAATTCCTCCTTGATGGTATAGTTTCCATAAAAGTCTTTGATGTGGTACTGTGTCAAATGCTTTCTTGAAATCTAAATAGATACTGTCCACCCATCCATCTCTTTCCTGTAATATGTCTGTTACTCTGTCATAGTAGCTCAATAGATTAGTAACACATGATTTTCCTTTTCTGAAACCAAACTGTCTTTCTGTTATCATATTGTGTTCTAGATGATTTACCCATGCTTTTCTTATAGGCTTTTCTAATACCTTACTTACAACACTGGTTAGTGATACTGGTCGGTAGTTAAGTGGATTTTGTCTATTCCCTTTCTTGAATAAGGGAACAATGTTTGCTTTCTTCCAGATATAAATAGTTTAGTGGATTTTGTCTATTCCCTTTCATGAATAAGGGAACAATGTTTGCTTTCTTCCAAATATCAGGTAGTTTACCTTGACTCCAGAATTTCTTGAAAATTAAAAATAATGGTTTACCTAACTCTTTTTGCACATTCACATAGCACCCAACATGAAATTTCATCAGGACCATTTGCTCTTCCTTTGTCTAATTTACTTAGCTCCTCCTGTATTTCTTTTTCTGATGTTTGTATATCTGGTTGTATGTGTGGGCATGCATGTTCCACATAATCCCTCTCAAAATTTTTTTTCCTCTGTAAAAACTGTTTGGAAATTCTTGTTTAGTGCTTCACCAATATCCTTCTCTTGTGTATATGTGATTCCATCGTCCGTAACGGATTGTATTTTATCTCTTACTTTGGTTTTGCTTCTGATGTAGCTGTAAAATAGCTTTGGTTGATTACTACTTTTATTTATGATATCCTCCTCAAACTGTTTTTGGGCTTCCCTCCTTATTCTTGTATAATCGTTTCTTGCCTGTTTGTAATTATTATATGCCCTTTCACTATTGTGTCTTCTATATTTATTCCACAACAAATCTCTTTTTTCTTTTGATTTTTTACATTCTGTATTGAACCATTTCTTTAATTTCTTTTCTACTTCTTTGTGCAGTGGGATGTACTTCCGGACTCCTATTTCATAAAGTTCACAGAATTGTTCATATATAGCATTTAAATCTTGTCCTCTAAGCTCCTTTTCCCAAGCTATTTCTAAGAAGTACTTCTTTAGGTCATGATACTTTCCCTTTTTATAGTTTAGGCTCTTTTTGTAACTTTCATTGCTGTTATCTTTGTAATATGCAATCCTGAAGTTGCAATTTAGTACTGAGTGGTCGTTTTTGCCGAATGGAGAGTGATATATTAAATTGTCAGTTATCGTTTTCTTGCCTAGTAAATATGAGATCTAGCACTGAGGGTACATCGAGTCCTCTTTTTCTGGTGCTTTCCCTTACATGTTGCGTTAGGAAAAACTCTTGCACAAGATCCAGCTTTTGGTCCCAACAGCTTTCTTGGCTTATTATATCTAGAGTATTCCAATTTATGTTTGTATTAAAATCTCCAGTTAGTATAATTCTTTTTTTTTTTTCTCTCTTCCATTTTATGTAGTAATGCTCTGAAACTCTGAATTGTACTCTCCACCAGGTCCTCATATTCGTCTCTTTCCCATGTGCTTGATCTGGGTGGCATGTACAAATTAGCTACAATTACTTTCCCTTCAGATGTATTTATCTCTACTGCAATCAGTTCTACTTGTGAGGGTATATCTAATTCTATTTCTTTGACTTTTAGATTTTTCTCAGTTAATATTATAATTCCTCCTCCTTTTTTAAAGTTCCTATCTCTTCCCCATATATTATATTCCTCTAAGTTTAGGATGTCATTCGATATCCTTGGTGTTAATTTTGTTTCAGTTAAGCATATTATATTTGGTTCATTTTCCCTGACATAATCATTCATCTCTAATAATTTAGATACCATTCCATCCACATTTGAGTACATCAACTTAATCATCTTGTTTATATACTTGTCATGATTTGGTTCTACTACCTTCCTCCTTTTTATTCCCTCCTGTTTATTTACCACTTTCGTACCTGCAATCCAATTACTTTGTAAAAAAAAATGTGGTCTTCTCCTCTGATCTTCTCTCATTTTTTGTTTTTGCTTCCTCCCTCTTCTCTTTAAGTAATTCCTGTTCCTCTTGTGTTAGGCATCTTTTTATCCATACATTTTTGAACTCCTCTTTTTCCATAAGATTCTTTGCATTTTTTAGTATCTCCTCCATGGTGTTTACACTCCGGAAGGTTACCTTTAGGGGTCTTGATTTACTTCTCTCGTATTTCCCTAACCTTTTATGTTCCTCCATGTCTTTACTACACATTTCCTCTGATACTTCTTTCAATATGCCCATTACATTTGCCATCACCTTTATATCTCTTGAGATCTTGTTTTTTATTTCTTCCTCCTTTCAAAGGAGTAGACTGTAGCACCAGTCGAGCAGGGCAGTACTCCCGAGTTGGATGGAAAGCTGATGACAGGGAGTGCTGGAGCTCCCGTTTCATCAGCCCTCAGGACTAGTTCCTGACCATCCCCCTTTGCTGAACTTTTTCAGTGTCTCAGTTACACAGAGAGTAGGCCAGCATGCTCTCCAGTACAAATTTCTCTAACTATCTTCACCAAACTACATGCACAGTACACACTACACTTCCTATTCAAAATTCACCAAAAATGGCGTCAATTCACCCAGCCTCGGAGTCCCCAGGGGGGAGGACCATAAATGCCCCCGCCATCTGCCCCTCTCCCGGTGACGACTCAAGGTGCCTGGAACCACTGTCTGACTCTCTTCTTCTTCATTTCTGCAACATTCGCGGCCTTTCATCTAACTTTCGCTCTGTTGAGCACCACCTCTCCTCCTCTAAACCTCACCTTCTTTTTCTAACGGAGACTCAGCTGTCTGAGGCAACTGACAGCAAACCCTTTTCTGTATCCTCCTACTTTCTCTATACTCATTTCAAAGCCAAAGGTGGCTGTTGTGTATACATACGCAACGACTTATCTTGCTCTCGTGTTCCTGAACTTGATTCTTCTGAATTCTCCACACTCTGGCTTCGGCTTTCCTGTCATTCTCTGACTAAATATATCTGTGCTGTTTACTTATCCCCTAATTCTACTGACTATCAAAAATTCTTCGACTATCTTACTTCTACGATGGAACACATTCTGTCCATTTCTCCTTTCTCTGAAATCTCCATTCTTGGAGATTTCAATGTTCACCACCACCTTTGGCTCTCCTCTCCTTTCACGGATCCACCTGGTGAACAAGCCTACATCTTTTCTATCCTTAATGACCTAGAGCAGCTTGTACAGCACCCTACCCGTATCCCTGACCGCCTTGGAGAGAGCTCCAACATACTTGACCTCTTCCTCACAACTAATCCTTCTACTTTGTTAATCTTTTCTCTCCGTTGGGCTCCTCTGATTACAACCTTATTACCTTATTACCTTAACCTGTCCTATCACTCCGGTACGGCCTGTGGACCCTCCAGGGAAACGTCGTCTGTGGCATTTTGGAGCCGCGGACTGGGAGGCCCTCAGGCAGTACTTCTTTGATTTTCCCTGGAATGATTATTGCTTCCATGGCCGTGAGCCATCTGAGTGTGCCTTGCGCATTACAGAGGTTATTCTCTCAGGCATGGAAGCATACATTCCTTTCTCATATCCTTTGACTAATGCAAGAAAGCCATGGTTTAATCACGCTTGTTCTAATGCTGTCCGCAACAAGGAGAAGGCCTACAAAAGGTACCGGAGCCAACCCACCCCTGAATCACATAATCATTACGTTTCTGCCCGGAATCGTGCTAAGTCTATTCTTCGCTCTACTATAAATAATTTCATCCATACTAAATGCTCTCAACTCTCCAACTCGCATTCTTCCCACTCCTTCTGGCACCTTGCCAAAAATCTTTCTAACAACTTTACCTCATCATCCTTCCCTCCTCTTTTCTACTTTGATGGTTCTGTAGCTATTTCTTCTACTGATGAAGCAGATCTCTTCGCACAGACTTTCTCCTCCAATTCCACCTTAGACGATTCCGGTGCTGTTCCTCCATCACTTCCCCCCTCTGACTTCCTCATGGCTGACATTAAAATTTCTTCAGTTGATGTATTTTCTGCCATCACTGGCCTCAGTACTAACAAGGCATATGGGCCTGATGGGGTCCCTCCTGTTGTTCTCAAGAACTGTGCTTCTTTGCTTACACCCTGACTAGGCAAACTATTTCGCCTTTGTCTGTCAACTTGTACCTTTCTGTCTTGCTGGAAGTTCGCTTTCATTCAGCCAGTCCCAAAGAAGGGTGACCACTCCCAACCCTTCAACTATCGTCCAATTGCTTTAACGTCCTGTATTTCAAAAATTTTCGAGTCAGTTCTTAATAGAAAAATTTTAAGGCATCTTTCCTATCACAACCTTCTTTCCGATCGTCAGTATGGGTTCCATCAGGGACGCTCCACTGGCAATCTTCTCACCTACCTTTCAGACTCCTAGTCATCCTCCTTTCGGGACTTTGGCGAAAGCTTTGCCATTGCACTTGACATCTCAAAGGCTTTCGATCGAGTCTGGCATAAATCTTTAATTTCGAAACTGCCCTCCTACGGTTTCTATCCTTCTATCTGTGCCTTCATCGCTAGCTTCCTTTCTGGTCGTTCTATAGCCGCTGTTGTAGACTGCCATCGTTCTTCTCCTAGATCTATCAACAGTGGTGTTCCTCAGGGCTCTGTCCTATCACCAACTCTCTTCCTTTTATTCATCAATGATCTTCTAAGCTGTACATCTAACCCTATCCACTCATACGCTGATGACTCCACCCTTCACCTTTCCATTCGGTTCCCGCAACGCCCATCTTAACAGTTACTTCAAGAAACAAGGGATGAGGCTATGGCACACCTAATGTCTGACTTGGCTCATATCTCTGACAGGGGTAAAAATAATATGGTTGTCTTTAATGCATCTAAGACTCAGTTCTTACACCTATCAACCCGACAAAATATTCCACAGGTATACCTACTAATGTCTAATAATATTCAGCTTAATCCTGCATCATCCTTGAACATGCTTGGGGTTTCATTTACTCGGGACTTATCTTGGAAAGATCATATTACATCTCTTGTAAAATCTGCTTCCAAGAGATTGGGTGTGCTAAGCCAACTCCGCTCTTTCTTTACCCCTGCACAATTGTTCACTCTGTACAGGGGTTTTATCTGCCCCTGTGTGGAGTACAACTCTCCTGTGTGGGGAGGCTCCCCACATACAGCTCTTCTCAATAGGGTGGAGTCAAAGGCTTTTCGTCTCATTAACTCTCCTCCTCTTACTGACTCCCTTCAACCTCTGTCTCTTCGCCGCACTGTTGCATCTTTATCTCTTTTCTATCGCTACTTTAATGGTCACTGCTCCTCTGAACTGTCTGCTTGCATTCCTCCACCTCTACGACGGGCGCGTAGTACCCATCTGGCAGCAAACTCTCATCCCTTTTCTGTCCAACTCTCTAATGCAAGAGTTAACCGTTACTCCCAGTCTTTTATTTATGCAACAGGTCAGCGCTGGAACTGTCTCCCTCTGTCTGTATTTCCTGCTGCCTATGATCTCCAGTCTTTCAAACGTAGTGTGTCCAGGCATCTCAAAATGATTGGATCTTGAATTTGGCTCTCTCTTGTATTTTGTTTTTCTCTTGGAGGGAACTGTTACTGCGGGCTCATGGCCTTTGGTTCCTTCTTCCTCGCATAAAAAAAAAAAAAATACCAGTGATTACTATAGATTTGCTAATATCTACTGAATCTCTGACTAACTTTGGATTGTTTTGGATTATTCTTTTCACTTCCTTTTTAATGCTTTTTTCTTCCACCCTTGTTTCTAAGTCTTTCTTTACTTTCACCATTTCAGCATACGTGGTTTCCACATCGTTTTTGTAGCTTTGCGCAGCTTCATTCACCTGTGTTATCTTCTCAATATCACTGCTCTGATCTATCAGACTGCTTACTTGCCTAATTGTCTCTGTATCACTTTTGAACTCTTTCATAATACCCTCGTGGTTGACTACTGCACTTGCCATTTCACTAATTTTTCTCCTAAGTGTACGCACTTCAACTGATAGCTCCCCTATGGTTATGTCTTTTTTGTTGACTTCCTTTCCTAATTTTTCTATTTCTTCCTTTTGCAAGTGCATCTGTTTATTAATTTCATCAATTTCATTTTGAAAAGCAGTCTCAAGCCTGTGTACTCGCTCAACCAGTTTGTTATGAGTCTCCATTTCAACCAGTTCTTGGTAGAAATCATCGTCCTGCTTTCTACCTTTATCCCTTTTCTTTTCCAAATTTGCTTTACTAAAGTATGTGGTCATGTTGCAGTACTAAAAGCACATATGGTACTTACATTCCCTGGGGCAGTTGTAGACTAAGCAACGATCAGCTGACTGTGCGCATTCTTACTCTAATTTGTTTTCTTTTCTGTTTGAACAAGTCCTGCTTTAAAACTTCTTTTTTTTTTTTTTTTTTTTTTTTATTAGAATACCATTTGGTCTAACCTGGTACAGAGCTTGACTCATATAAAGATACAAATTTAGGTAATGCCTCTGGCCAGGTTGGCCGTGTATGGAGTGATGTCGGCGTGCGTCTGGTCTCCTCCGTGCCTTGTGTGTGTGTATGTGTGTGTGTGTGTGTGTGTGTGTGTGTAAATAATAAAGTCAAGCTGTTTGTGTGTGTGTGTGTGTGTGTGTGTGTGTGTGTGTGTGTAAATAAAAAAGTCAAGCTGTGTGTGTGTGTGTGTGTAAATAAAAAAGTCAAGCTGTGTGTGTGTGTGTGTGTGTGTGTGTGTGTGTGTGTGTGTAAATAAAAAAGTCAAGCTGTGTGTGTGTGTGTGTGTGTGTGTGTGTGTGTGTGTGTGTGTGTGTGTGTGTAAATAAAAAAGTCAAGCTGTGTGTGTGTGTGTGTGTGTGTGTGTGTGTGTGTGTGTGTGTAAATAATAAAGTCAAGTTGTGTGTGTGTGTGTGTGTGTGTGTGTGTGTGTGTGTGTGTGTGTTCGTTTATTTCACGAGAACGGTAATACATATCGACCTAATTTTTTATGCATTGGGCCAAGGTGATACGCTGGACAGTTGTAAAAATATGAAATAAAATTTTTGGCGATTGTCTGCAATGCAACGGCGCAAAAGTGTCGGAAATAGCGAAGCACGAAAATATGCGACCTCAGACTTTTGCAGCCATTCACTAGCATGCATACATGTATATAAACAAATATATATATATATATATATATATATATATATATATATATATATATATATATTGCCAGATGTCTTAATCCCGTAAGGGGTAGCCATAAACAATTCGCCTTCATGTTGCCCTGTCCCCCGCCATTTCACTGCCCTGCTTCCAGCTAACACCTCCCTCTCTCATATACAGTACCTCTCCACTCCATCCCTCCATCTCATCCTTCGCCTCCTCCTCCCTCCACACCTCACTCACATACATTCTCCTCGTTAGTCTGTCACTCTCCATCCTCTCCACGTGGCCAAGCCACTCCAGTGTGTTTCTCCTAACGCTTCCTATCATATCCACATCCGCACCACAGTGCTTCTTGACTTCCTTATTTGTCATCTGTCTCTCCATGTGACTGCGCATGCACCTCTCAAATAAATAATTTCCACAGCTCTCACACTTAACTTCTGTCCCTCCAATGAGGTCCAAGCTTCACTTCTATACGTTAGAGTTTGTGCCACAGTACTATCATGTATTAACGTTTTCACTTCCATGCTCACTTCCCTGTTTCTTATCATTGCTCTCAAGGAACTAGCAACCTTTCTTCCTTGTTGTACCTATTTAAGCACTTCACCTTCTAATCTTCCATCCTCATTCATCATACTACCCAAGTACTTAAATGCACTAACATTTTCCAATTTCCTCCTCATCCAACCTCAATCTACATTCACTGACTTCACTTCTCTCCAAGACCATCGCTTTACGCGTCCCTACATTCACCTTTAGATTCCGTTTCCTACACACTCTCCCAAACTCATCCATGAAGCCTTGCAGCTCCCCTTCTTCTTTACTTAACAACACAGTGTCATCTGCAAACAACAGTACAGGGAGTTTCCAAACACTGCCCTCTTTCATTAGGGTCACTCCAAGATCCACTGCCCTTCCTTGTATCTATTTTATAATCCCATCCATGTACAGATTGAACAAGCATTGAGACATGACACATCTCAGTTTCAATCCAACCGTTACACAGAAAAATTCACTCAGTTCACTATCCACACACACCGCAGCCTTAACACCCACATACATACTCTTCACAGTATTCAACAACTTCCCATCTTAATCAACTCCATACATTTTTAATACTTTCCATAATCCTTGTTTATCCACTCTGTCATATGCTTTCTATGAAGGCCGCACACAACTTCTTTCCCTTCTCTAGAAACTTTTCCACTTAAGATCTAAGAATGAATATCTGATCTACACAACCTTTTCCTTTCCTAAAACCTCCATGTTCTTCTTCAACTAATTCTTCTGATATTTCCCTAACTCTGTCAATAAGTATCCTACTATATACTTTTCCTATTACACTAAGAAGACAAATGCCCCTGTGATTACTACACATTTCTATTTCCCCTTTTCCTTTGTCCAGAGGAATAATTATACCTGACATGTAATCCTCCGGGATTCTACCTTCCTCCCAGGCCAGTCTGCACATCTTCCACACCCGTTCTACTACTATCTCTCCCCCATGCTTCAGCATTTCGCCACACACTCCATCAATTCCTGAGGCTTTTCACATTTTGACTTTCTTCATTGCTTCCAAAGCTTCCATCCTACTGATTTCTTGCTTTCTTCTCACATCCCTCTGCCTCCCAGCCATCCCCCAGCCACTTATACTTTCATTTTCTATGTTCAACAATTCCTGAAAGTGTTCTCACCATCTGCTCACTTTTCCTCCCATCTCCACTAGTAATCTACCATTTTTATCTTTCACTCCCCAACCAACTTCTTTGACACCCTGTCTAACTCTCTTTACCTCTTTCCAGAACATTTTCTTACATTTCCTCCAATTTAAACTCAAATTCCTTCCAAATTCCTCATCCACTCCGTTCTTACTTTCTCTTACTAATCTTTTCACCTCTCTCTTCCTCTCTACATATAACTCTCTCTTTCGTCTCTCAACTTCTTCCATGCCCCTGTTTCTAATCCACTAACAATATGCTTTCTTCTTTTGTGCCACACCCTGTCTCACCTCTTCATTGCACCATGCTGTTCCCTGCACCCTCTTTCGTTGTCTCTTCACCCAACACACCACCTCACATGTTGCACAGATTTCTTTTGTGAATATCTTGCACACACTGTACACCTCCCCCATCTGCTCCAATCCATATTTACCCAATCGCTCCTCCACTTCTTTCTTATGTTCTGCCTATTTCTCATCCTCTTGTAACCTTTCCACCCTCCTTGTATTAGCTACTTCCTTCCGTCCTTCCCTTCTTCTATTCCTCCATTATTTTCTTTTGGACCTTGATTCTCACCACCACCAAGTGGTGGTCAATAAAGTCCACTCCCCCGGCCTCTATATGCTTTTGCATCCATTACACACCTTCTCATTCTATGATCCACACACACATAATCAATCAGTGCCTTGCAGTCACTCAGTTCATCACCCATCCTTCTCATCACTTGCCACATATAGCTATGGATAACTTTGTGCCTAAAGAGGGTATTGACTATCACTAACCCCCTCCTGGCACAAATGTCCACTAAAGCACGCCACTCTCATCCATCTCTGCAGGCACACGCCGCTCACCAACTACTCCATCCACCTTCACATTCCGTAGTTTTCCACTCATATCTCCAGTGAAAAACACTTTCTCATTCTTTTCAAACTTTTCCATGCATGCTTCCACATTTTTCAGGAACTGCTCTCTCACTCTGCTTGCACGATCTCATATATATATATATATATATATATATATATATATATATATATATATA
This sequence comes from Coenobita brevimanus, assembly GCF_032717465.1. Lineage (NCBI taxonomy): Eukaryota > Metazoa > Arthropoda > Malacostraca > Decapoda > Coenobitidae > Coenobita > Coenobita brevimanus. Next base: position 13,400,983 of record NC_136973.1, on the reverse strand, counting down.
TGCCCCATGTGAGGGGCAACGAGTGGGGGAAAAATAGGTGAGGAGACTGAAAATAAGATGTGGATATAATTCTTGTATTCAAACAGTTGATTCGGTCAGGAAATCAATAATTTCCCGGTTATGTACGAAGAGTATTACGAAAAAAGGAAACATTCAGGAGTCTGAAGTCACATACACATGCCTTAGCTGATATGACTTTCCTGCAGTATATTCACCAAATGCTAGGAAGATACTAAATGCCTGGATTTTACATAACCTGTGTGTCATTGTTATAACCCCACCAACAGGAAACAGACATGGCCCTGGGTTTTTTCGCCTACAACGGGCCACGTGCTGAAGTGGTGGACTTCGCCTACCCTGCGACCATTGGGTACGCATTCATCATCGCAGGTCGTGGTCGCCCTGAATTGGACCCCTGGAGCTTCCTACTGCCCTTTGCACCGTTGGTCTGGCTGGGGGTTATGGCAGCATTGGTGGGGATGCTGGGTGTTACAGTATTGACATCTTGCGTCAACTACCATAAACACAGTCAGACATCTTCATCGCTGACCAACAAACTCAATAGCATTCGTGTGTTGCTGCAGCAAGGTAAGTCCAGCTAGAACTTTTCATTCTCCCCAATTTACTCCCAACATCTGTCGTTCATTGAAAACTATAGTATGGGGACGGATGGAAGAAACATTCAAGTTCTGTACTTCTTTAATGTTTTGGATTACAAACAGCCCGTCTTCCAAGCATTTTTATGCATATTTTGTACCATTTGGTAAAATTAAGTGGGACTGTTCTCGGTCTGGGGTGTCTTACGTTATATTTTAGCCTGCTTTCGATAAATACTGAACTCAACACTTATGTAAGAATATGGTCTGTCAGTGGTATCAATCAGGAACTGCTAGGAAGAGCAGTGGAAAGTGAAAGAAACTAACGAATAAGCTGTGTTCTAGAATGGAATCCAGGTGAAAAGAAAATATGTGACATTAACCCATCCAATCCAGGTGACATGTATACATGTCCTCCTGGGGCCGTCCGGGGGTCATGTATACATGATCTAGTAATTTGTGCCATTGTTTGAATATTCAGCTGGTTAATTCCACCACAGGCAGCCACTGGCAACCCTCTCACACGCATTGCAGTCACACTCCAGTTGCCTGCCTACTCTGTCATGGATAGACCTACGCAAAAAGATATTCCTGTGTCTGGACCTTTGGGTTACCGACCGCAACCGCCGACTTCAACACCAGTGAAGTCAAAAGGCCCTAAAAGGAAGGCCTTAGTGAAAGTGCAATAGGGAGGGAGTTGGATCTGCTATTATCACCAATAGTGAGTGGGGAAAGTGACTTTTCCTCTGAGGAAAGTGACATTGCAATGCTGAGTGTGGAGATGTATGCCTCAGAGGAGGAGGGTGACCGTGAATTCTCTACTGTGCTGCGATATTTTCCCTCTGCATGATCATCAGCCTTTTCTGATGACGACGTGTCAGAATATGTTGTTGACAATCCTGCAGAGGGTGATAATCGCTCAGTGGAGAAGGTGGAAGGGGAGGTAGAGAGTGAAGAAAGGGACGAGGTAGAGGATGGCGGGAGGAGGAAACACCACAGGCTGAGCCGCGCACCAGGATGGCCTACAGTGGAAATTTCCACCCATCCTAGATCATCACTACCTTCACCCCCATGGCCTGCATTGGTTTGCACATCACTATATGCCTCACAACACTATATGCCTCGCCATGCCGGCCTGCCTCATCACGTGCCTCACCACATGGCTCGCCATGACGACCTGCCTCACCACGTGCCTCACAACGCTGGCCTGCCTCACTATGTGCCTCGCTATGCCAGCCTGTCTCACCACGTGGCTCGCCACACCGGCCTTCCTCACCATGTTCCTTATCACCACAGCACCGCATATCAGGCTATGTTGGTGCAGGTGCACGCCGGGCTGCCTCACCACGTGCCTTATCAATACAGCCCAGCACATCAAGCTATGTTGGTGCAAGTGCACGCCAGGAGGCATGTGCCCACCAACGCCTATCACCACTGCCATCACCACCACAATCACTGTCACCAGCATCATGACCTGCCTCATCAAGTAGTGAGTCGGCGGACAGGCCAAGACGCCGCCATGCTAGGGGCCATGGCAGGGTACAGTGCAGGCAACGTGCATGGCAGACAAGGTAGGAACCTAGGACTGGTAGGTTTGAAACTTTTGCCTGGGAGGAAGGGACTGGGTTTCAGCCTGTGGTACCTGTGTTTGATAACATATAGGCAGGTGTGCAGCCAGAATTCCCCTATAATCGATCTTCTGCAGTGGACTTCCTTAGTTTTTTTCCCTACAGCAGTGATAGAGTTAGTTGTGAAAAAAGTGAATACTTTCAGGGAATTCTGCTGCAACTGGGCTGAAACCATGCACCGGAGAGAGAGAGTGCGAAGATGAAAGAATGGACTGTGACGAATGTTAGCAAAATGTATGTTTGGCTAGCACTGACTGTGCTGATGCCTCATGTAAGGATACACAATATATATGATCATTGGCTCGTGGACGATATTGCTGCAACCCCTGTATTTGGTAAGTATATGCCACGGGACCACTACCTTGACATCCTGAGGTGCCTGCATTTCTCCCCGAATATGGGCCCACATCCAACTGAAAAGTTGTGGAAGATTTGCTCGATTCTGGAGATGATGAAGGAAAAATTTCAATCTTTTTTCAGGCCATTCCAGAAGGTTGTTATTGACGAGTCGCTTCTTTTACTCAGAGGACATCTTGCCTTCATTCAGTACATTCCCTCAGAGACATTGTTTTGAAATAAAGTTTTTTGTATCGTGTGACTGCAAGACTGGGTATGTAATAGATTTTATTGTGTATATATACAGCAAGTGATGCAGTGTTGTTGAAGGACGATCCCCATGCCTTCTCTGGCTCGGTTGTCAAGAAGCTTATGGACATGTACTTCGGTGGCGACCATATCATGTACTTGGCTAATTATTACATGGCACCATGTAATAATTAGCCATGTACATGCAAAGTACCTGCAAGAACACGAAATTGGATCGTGTGGCATTGTCCATGCAAAAAGGAAGCACTGGCCATCCTTTCCCAAAGGCACCGTGAAGAGTGAGTGCAGGACCTTGAAATCAGGTAAACTCCTTGCAGTTCACTGGCATGATAAGAGAAAGGTGAATGTCCTCTCCACGGTCCATGAAGGTAGGTTGATTGACACTGGCAAGCTCGATAGGAGAATGAGACAGCCAGTCTTCAAGCCTGATGCCATTATCAACTGTAACGTGATATGCAGATCGGCACCATCAACTGTCGGAGAAGGTGTTGTAAATGGTACAAGAAGGCATTCCTACATGTGCTGGACATCTGTGTACTGAATGCCTTCATTCTGTACAAGGATGTTACACAAACCAGCACATCCCTCAGACAGTTCGAGAAGGATGTAATTTACGGCTTTCTGGAGAGGGATGGACAGGTAAAGCCTTCCATGAAACAGAAGCACAGTGTGCAGCAACTGCCTGACCGCCTGCAGTGCAGGGACTACCTCAGAACGCATTTCATGGAAATACTGCCTCAAACACGTGCAGGCAAAGAAGCCTTCCAGCATTGCTACATTTGCGCCAATTCATCACGCCATCCACAGCAACGCCTTATGACAATGTGGTGCTGTGTTGAATGTGAGGTGGCACTGTGACTAACTGTTACTTCGATTTCCACTCAAAGACTGAGTGGTAGGAGTCTGGGTATTATGCATAAGTTAGTTTTGTACATAACGTTATGATGTATTTTGTGTGGATACAAAAAATTATTTTACTGCTCTGCATATATTTATGTGAATAATGGAAGAAGAAAGTTTTGTTTCATGGTCAAGTCACTGCCTTATTTTATTCTGACAATAGTTGTTTATATATATTTCTTATGATGAAAAGGTACAAATCACAAGAAAGAGAAAGTCAGTGGCAAGTAATTCCGATCATGGGCAGTACGTAAATAACTACCAGTACTTTGTTCAAAATATTTATTTTTATTTTTTTTTTGTAGTAGTACTTGTAGTGGTAGTAGTAGTGGTAGTATGTGTTGTAGGTGTGGTAGTAATAGTAGTAGTTGTAGTTGTAGTAACAGTCGTAGTTAAAGCGGTGGTAGTTGGAGTATTAGTAGTAGTTGCATCAGTGGTAGTTGTAGTATTAGTAGTAGTTGCAGCAGTGGTAGTTGGAGTATTAGCAGTAATTGCAGCAGTGGTAGTTGTAGTATTAGTAGTAGTTGTAGTAGTGGTAGTTGTAGTATTAGTAGTAACTGTAGTAGTGGTAGGTGTAGTTGTAGTAGTAATAGTATTAATTATAATAGTTGTAATACCTAGACTTCTACTCGCTCAGCGGTGCCAGAATCGAGCGACAATGCTAACCAAACATACATTTCCATGTGTGTGTGTGTGTGTGTGTGTGTGTGTGTGTGTGTGTAAGAGAGAGAGAGAGAGAGAGAGAGAGAGAGAGAGAGAGAGAGAGAGAGAGTGTATGTGTGGAAGAATGTCTGTCTGTCTGTCTGTAAGGCAGTGTGGTGGTGGTGGTGGAGGCGAGCTGCTTCAAGGTCATTACTACGGTTACCAGCCTACAAGCACCAAGTACGACCGATTATGGAAAAATATTCAAGTAAACAGCGTTTGTAGTGGATTTTGGTCATCTGGAAGTGTTATCGAAGTGTTATTATTGTGGAGGGCTAGTGTAAGCCTTAGTTGCATCACTGAATCTCCGCAACGCATATGTTAACCGAAAAAAAAAAAAAAAAAATTGCCCTCCTTCCCTCCATGCATTTCATGGACCAACTGATGCAATCAGCTTGAAGTCGAAGGATTGGTAATATGACACCTAGTTTGTTATATTTGGTTACATATTAATTGAAATATGAAGGTTTAAATATAGACAATTTTCCTGTTTTCTGTCGGGAATGCCTGGCTGGGGGGGAGTGCTTGTGACAACATCAGCCAGATGGGAGGGGTTAAAAAATGTGTAACGAGTTTTGTGAAAACAACCTAAAGATTTTATAGTGCAAAGGAAGGTGTGCACACAAGAAGGTAATTACCAGTACACATTTTAGGACAGTCTCAGTCAATTTTGGTAGTTTCTGAAAACTAAGGATGTGAAAATTCACACAGTATCTGACACTCTGTCATTTACGGAAGTGATGTGCTTCCCGTGCCATGAGCGTACTGAGCAGCCTGGTTGAAAAGCCAAACACGCTGTACTCTCATCGCAGAGTTTATGATCTACTGTCTGAAATTAAGGATTTCCTCGCGACTTTGCAATCTTTTTAAATGAATATTGTCATGATATTAATGGAACAGAGTTATGTGAAGTAGGAAACGTAGATCGTAAGAGGAAGATGGTGACTTATGAAAATATCTTTTATTATTATTATTATTTATGAGAAACTTGCTTAGTTTCTTTTTGTGGTTTTTAATCTGTCGGAGAAGAGTATTAAGTAAAAATTTCACACACTCTGTACCATTTATCCTACCCTACCAATCTTCACAGTGCATATACTAACTATCCCAATACCATTTATCCTACCCTGCCCACCATCACTGTGCATATACCAGCTATCCCTATACATTTAACTTACCTTCCCCATCTTCACTGTGCATATACCAAATATCCCTATACCATTTGACTTACACTGCCCATCTTCACAGTGCATACACCACCGCCGTGTCTCACTACCCTAGCTTGTTCTTGTATGAAGTGATCGTAATTCTGGAAGTTGTAGCTGCCTGATATCTTTAAGGCTAATGTGCCTGTGTTTCAGATATATCCAGTGGTACTGACTGGCTATGGTGGGAGCGTGTTGTGCTTGGTGTGTGGATGCTGACGACTGTGGTACTGACTCGGGGCTACTCGGGCACCCTAATCTCCCTCCTGGCCGTCAGACACATACCCATGCCCATACAGTCGCTTCAGGATATTATTGACAATCCTGTTATTCTCATTGTACAGAAAGGCACAAATCTGGTTCATGCATTCAAGGTAGGTGTGCACTTGATACCTAAACATTTATTGGTATAATTATTATTATTATTATTATTATTATTATTATTAGCCTATTATTATTATTATTATTATTATTATTATTATTATCATCATCATTATTATTGCCTCCGCACCCCACACTGCCACAGGCTCCTGCAGCAGTAGTTCAATATAGGAAAGACTTTGCCCAGAGACTTGTTCTCCTTATGGTCAGCCCTTCGGTGTACAGCACACAAATCAGCTGTGGTGAAAATAAACACTGGCTTCTTAAAGTTCACTGTCTTTATTTTCCAAATAATTCCACTTAATGCTTTCCATCTTCACTGTTCTCACAAGCACTGGAGCTATACAAACTTTACTAACTGCTATTACACTTAATGCTTGACAACACTTCACTGTTATTACACTTAACCCGAGGCGTCACGTCAATGTATGGGTACGTCGCAACGTTTTGTCCCGGCTAGTCCCGGCAATGTACTTGTACGTCGTGCAATTGCATGGTTCATAATTTGCACAATTTTCAATTTTTGGTGTGTGATTTTTGGTAGGTATAAACGGGACACCTTCCTCTATTCCTCTACAAGATGCCAGGCAGGGACAATGCCTTACACTGCATAACTTCCCCCCCCCCACCACGCCATTGTCACGGCAATTCACCTGTTACCAATGACCTGGCCAATAAAGACATTTGGGGCCAGAGTGATTCCCCAGTCGATGACAATGTGGAGGACAAAGGTTATGTAGCATTAGAGGAAGAAACAGTCAGAAATGATGATCAGGTAATGTCGCCAAAAAAGGTCAGGTATGCTGATGTGTTAGCGAGTGAAATAATGCTTATATTGCCTATATTACTTTTTGAAAACCAATATACTCTCATACAACATATAAATTAATACAAATAAATAAATACCGTTTATGAGTGGTGTGGAATAGTTACCCTCCCATAGAGCTCGTTTTCTTTAGAGCCAGCCTGATAGAAAACCCAGTAAGGTATGGGGGACCTCCTACCTGTATTGAGTATTTTAAACCTCAGGTGAGCGATTTCTCTATTAATTTTCGATGTTTCTCAACAAAAATGAAGATTTGAGCCAAACAAAAACAAAAAATCCAAAATTGGTCGGGATTGGGGGAAGTCAGTCGTGGAAAATTGGTCAGGACGTGACGGGTTAATGCTTGACAGCACTTCACTGTTTTCACAAGTACCGAAAATAATCTTCACTAACTGCAATTACACTTAATGTTTGCCAGGTACACTTCACAAACTTCACTAACAGCACTGCACTACACTCAAACTGAACTGAAAACCAACCAAACTTCATTCAAACTGAACTGAAAACCAACTAAATTCGCTCTATTCTCTTCCCCGCCTTATATAACCTTCCTCGCTTCTCCAACATTCTAGATCATGCTGGTCATGTACCTGCCCCTAGCAACAAGAGTTACCAATTCGGAGACATCCAAAACATGAAAAGAGTTTTCTTACATTACATAACACTTAAATAACATAATTTGTCAGTCACAAAAAAAAAACATTATTAAAGAAAAAGAGCACAAAAATTAATGTACAACTTACGAAATAACTATGCTCACAAACAGCAGGCAAACTGGCAACTGACTCGTACCGGAAAGAGCTACCATAAACATCAGGAAACGTTGAGAAAAATCTAGGCTACCTAACTGGCAAATCTCGCTTCCTAACATTATTATCACTATTATTATTATTATTATTATTATTATATTATTATTAACCTTTGCCATGTAAACAGAGAAACTTAATATTGCTGGGAGCAGGACAGTGAAATGGCAGGGGACAGGGCGACACGGAGGCGATTTGTTTGAGGCCACCCCTTACGGGATTAAGGCGTCTGGCAATAGACAGATAGATAGACTTTTTCCCTTAGATCTTGAAGATAACAAGAAAGGTAGCCTAGGTTAACCCAAGTAGTGCCAAACACAAATGGCCATGGCCTATTTTTAAAGGTCATGCTCACTTTTGGTGGGAAAATTGCATATTTGAATTGAAATATCTCAGAAACTAATTGAGATACACCTATCTGGTTGGAATCCTATGATAAAAAAAAAAAAGTTTGCTGAGAAATTTGGCTGAGTACTTTGCTATTTATCCTAGTGGAAAGTACTGCAGTCAAATCTGCTCAGTTTTTTCTTTGTCGCACATTACAAGGGAAACCACAAAAGCTGTAAAGCGGTAACTTACATAAATGTAGCCGTGGTCCATTTTATTATCTGAAGGGTATATGGTTAGAGTTAAGTATAGAGTTAGTCAGTTATTGAAACAAACAGAAAATGTACTCATGCGTTCTTCCACACCTTTGTCTTCAGATCTTGTTGATATTGCACAAGACGCTACCTTAGGTCAATATATGTACATGTTCTAAATATGAATGACCTTGAACTACTTTTAAAGGTCACAGACTTGCTTATGACGCCAAAATTTCATACTATTACATCCTCGACCCACACTGCCACAGGCTCAACAGCAGTAGTTCAGTTCAGGAAGGACGTTGCCCAGTGAGTTGTTCTTTCTATGGTCAGCCCTTCGGTGTACAGCACACAAGATCAGCTGAGGCGAAAATAAACACTGGCTTCTTAAAGTTCACTGTCTTTATTTTCCAAATAATTCCACTTAATGCTTTTCAACTTCACTGTTCTCAAAGCACTGGAGTTACACAAAGTTTACTGACTGCAGTTACACTTAATGCTTGACAACACTTCACAGTTTTTCACAATAACCGATGATGTATAAACTTCAGTAACACGTCACTACTAAATATTGCAAATGTCTGACTTAGCTCGTATCTCTGACTGGGGTAAAAATAATATGGTTGTTTTTAATGCATCTAAGACTCAGTTCTTACACCTATCAACCCGACAAAATCTTCCACAGGTATACCCACTAATGTTTAATAATATTCACCTTAATCCTTCACCATCCTTGAACATGCTTGGGGTTTCATTTACTCGGGACTTATCTTGGAAAGATCATATTACATCTCTTGTAAAATCTGCTTCCAAGAGATTGGGTGTGCTAAGCCAACTCCGCTCTTTCTTTACCCCTGCACAATTGTTGACTCTATACAGGGGTTTTATCCGCCCCTGTGTGGAGTACAACTCTCCTGTGTGGGGAGGCTCCCACCATACAGCTATTCTCAATAGGGTGGAGTCAAAGGCTTTTCGTCTCATTAACTCTCCTCCTCTTACTGACTCCCTTCAACCTCTGTCTCTTCGCCGCACTGTTGCATCTTTATCTCTTTTCTATCGCTACTTTAATGGTCACTGCTCCTCTGAACTGTCTGAATGCATTCCTCCACCTCTACGACGGGCGCGTAGCACCCGTCTGGCAGCAAACTCTCATCCCTTTTCTGTCCAGCTCTCTAATGCAAGAGTTAACTGTTACTCTCAGTCTTTCATTTATGCAACAGGTCAACTCTGGAACTGTCTCCCTCTGTCTGTATTTCCTGCTGCCTATGATCTCCAGTCTTTCAAACGCAGTGTGTCCAGGCATCTCAAAATAATCGGATCTTGAATTTGGCTGTCTATTGTATTTTGTTTTTCTCTTGGAGGGAACTGTTACTGCGGGCTCATGGCCTTTGGTTCCTTCTTCCTCGCATAAAAAAAAAAAAAACTGTTTTCACAAGTACTGAAAATAATCTTCACTGACAGTAATTACACTTAGTGCTTGCCAGCAACACTAAAAGCACTGCACTACACTGAACTGAAAACTGACTGAACTTCACTCAAAATGACCTGAAACCCGACTAAACCTGCCCTAGTCTCTCCCCATCTTTATATAAGCTTGCATTACTCTCGAAACTTCGAGTATACTCTCGACGGGCAACAGTTGCCAATTCAGAGACAACCAAAACATGCCAAAGCCGTCTTACATTATATAACACTAAATCATTTACCATACAAACTTAAACTACATAATTTAACAAGAAATCAATTAAATAAAACATTATTGAGAAAAAATAGCAAAAAAAATTAATGCATAACTTACGAAATAACTACGCTCACAAACAGCAGGCTAACTGGCAACTCTCACTCGTACCGGAACCACTGTAAACATCGGAAAACGTCGAGAGACATCTCGGCACCTAACTGGCAAATCTCGCTTCTTAACACTACCCCCTCCCTAGTTCTTTGTCGTCTTGACAAAACTACACATTATATACAGACATAAACCTTAATCCTAATGAAACATCTAACTATGCACAAAATAATCCTTCAACTTATCAGGTCTTCTTTTCTGCCCTTCTGACGATGTCCTTGCTCCTCTGCACAGTCCACTCCTCCAGGAAGGTCTTGGTCCTCTTCTTGATTCGCTTCTTGTCTTAGGAAACTGTCACCATCCTCTTGCACCTCAGCTCCTTGGTCCTCCTCAACATCCTCATCTGAGGGTGAGCATGATTCCTCAGAGACGTTCCAGCTGTACTGTCCTGGTCCATGGTACTGCTACAGATGATTCACAGGTACCACCTTTGGGCAAGACTTCCTCCCTCCCCGAATCCAATACGTTACGTCTGATAGGTGGTCCAACATAATGTAAGGCCCATCCCGTGGGCTTTGCAGCTTCGAGGACTGTCCCTTCTTTCACTGAGGATTGTATAACCAAACTTGGTCACCATCCTTGAAGCTCACCTCACTTGCCTTGGCATCATACTTGCATTGCATGACCTCTCCCGAAAACTTGAGGGCTCCTTGCACTTGATGATGTACCTCAGCCAGCCTATCCTGAAGGTGCTTCGGTAGCTGGTGGTTTCTGTAGGTAGCTCTTCACCAGATAGTCTTCCCATTAACAAGTCAATGGGTAAACCTAACTCATGGCCAAACATCAGTTTTGCAGGGGTCTAGCTGGTAGACTCATGGGATGCAGACCGATATGCCATCAGCAACACAGGTAATTTCTGGTCCCAATCCATTTGTCCATCTATGCAATACTTGCCCAGTTCTTGTCTCAGGGACCAGTTGAATTTCTCCACCATCCCATCTGACTGTTGTCTTAGTGGGGTTGTCCTGGTATTCTTGATCCCCAATAACTTGCAGCACTCACGGAACACAGCAGACTCAAAGTTTCTCCCTTGGTCTGAATGTAGCTCTTGCGGCATCCCAAAACGACAGAAAAGCTGGTCAACCAACACCTGAGCAACAGTTGCACCCTCTTGATCAGGGATAGCATAGGCTTCTGGCCACATTGTGAAGTAGTCCATGATGACACATATATACCAGTTTTCTCCTTCAGTGAGTAGCAAAGTCCAGCAATGTCCACCACGACTCTTTCCATTGGTGCACCCACTTGGTACAGCTGGAGAGGGGCACAACCATGTTTCTTAGGTCCCTTCTTGGCACAACACACACCATAGGCCTGACACCACTCTTCAACATCCTGGCGCATGCCAATACAGAAGAACCTCTGTCGCAGCCGACTTAGAGTTTTCTTCACTCCCAGTTGCCCACTAGTGATCTGGTTATGAGACTCATCTAAGATCTTGGACCTCATCTTCTTCGGAACCACCAATTGCCAATACCTTCTGAGGCCATCGTGTTTCTCCCACTGACGCTCCAGTAGTCTGTTGTTCAGACAAAGAAGGTCCCATTGACTCCAGTAACTCCTGGTTGCAGGGTTTAACCTGGAAACTTCTTCCCAAGATGGTCGCTCTGTACTCTGCTGCAGCCACTCTAGCACTGGTTGTAAATCTGCATCCTCCACCTGCATCCTCTTCAGGTCTTTATCTGACACTGGCTCTGTCACTGCAGTACAACTGCATTTCTTACTATGATCTTCCTTTTTACTACACTGCCAGCACTCTGGATCACAAGGACGACGACTCAGGCTGTCAGCATTGCCATGTACCCACCCAAGACGGTGTTGCACCTCATAATTGTGTTGATCTAGCTTCCCGAGCCAGCATGCCAGTTGTCCTTCCGGATTCTTTAGCGTTTTCAGCCACTTGAGTGCTGCATGGTCCGTCCTGATAATGAAATTTGACCCATACAGGTAGAGATGGAAGAAATCAAGGCTCTTCATCACTGCCAAGAGGTCCTCATGGGTTGGTTATTTTTTTTTTATTATTTATTTTTTATGTGAGGAAGAAGGAACCAAAGGCCATGAGCCCACAATAACAGTTCCCTCCAAGAGAAAAACAAAATACAAGAGAGAGCCAAATTCAAGATCCGTTCATTTTGAGATGCCTGGACACACTGCGTTTGAAAGACTGGAGATCATAGGCAGCAGAAAATACAGACAGAGGGAGACAGTTCCAGAGTTGACCTGTTGCATAAATGAAGGACTGGCAGTAACGGTTAACTCTTGCATTAGAAAGTTGGACAGAAAAGGGATGAGAGTTTGCTGCCAGACGGGTGCTACGCGCCCGTCGTAGAGGTGGAGTAATGCATGCAGACAGTTCAGAGGAGCAGTGACCATTAACCCGCCCCATCCCGACGTTTTTGGACCTTTTTTTTTTTTGGCTCAAACATCTGCTTTTGGTGAGAAACATCGAAAATTCATAGAGAAATCGCTCACCTGAGGTTTAAAATACTCGATTTAGGTACGAGTACTTCCTTACCTGACTGGGTTTTCTAACAGGCTGGCACCAAAGAAAACGAGTTCTATGGGAGGGTAACTATTTTATCCACTCATAAACAGTATTTATTTATTTACTTGGTACGAATTTATATGTAGCCACGTTGAGTACACCGCTTCCCGTCCGATCAGCGAAGTTAAGCAATGTTGGGTCTGGTTAGTACTTGGATGGGTGACCGCCTGGGAACACCAGATGCTGTTGGCATCCCTACGTGTCAAGTGGGGTTGGTGGAGGATTAGTGCCCCTCCCTGTAAAACAATTAACTCTAAGTCCTTGGCCACCCCGTTTGGGATACATGGCGTCTGGCAATGGATGGATGGGACAAGAGTATATTGGTTTTCAAACAGTAATATAGGCATTATAAGCATTGTTTCACTCACTAACTCATCACCATTCATGACCTTTTTTTTCCCACATTACCTGATCATCATTTCTGACTGTGTCTTCCTCTAATGCTATGTAAACTTTGTCCTCCACACTGTCATCGATTGAGGAATCACTCTGGCCCTGAATGTCTTTATTGGCCAGGTCACTGGTAACAGGTGAATTGCCGAGACAATGGCGTGCATGGGGGGGGAGAGGTTATGCGGTGTAAGGCATTGTTCCTGCTTGGCATCTTGTAGAGGAATAGAGGAAGGTGTCCCGTATATACCTGCCAAAAATCACTCGCGAAATCACTCGCGAAAATTGAAAATTGTGCAAATTAGGGACGTTGCAATGTTGCCAGGTTAATTCACGTCGCCGGGACGATGCGGGTTAAAGTAGCGATAGAAAAGAGATAAATATGCAACAGTGCGGTGAAGAGACAGAGGTTGAAGGGAGTCAGTAAGAGGAGGAGAGTTAATGAGACAAAAAGCCTTTGACTCCACCCTATTGAGAAGAGCTGTATGTGGGGAGCCTCCCCACACATGAGAGTTGTACTGCACACAGGGACGGATAAAACCCCTGTATAGAGTCAACAATTGTGCAGGGGTAAAGAAAGAACGGAGTCGGCTTAGCACACCCAATCTCTTGGAAGCAGATTTTACAAGAGATGTAATATGATCTTTCCAAGATAAGTCCCGAGTAAATGAAACCCCAAGCATGTTCAAGGATGATGCAGGATTAAGCTGAATATTATTAAACATTAGTGGGTATACCTGGGGAAGATTTTGACGGATTGATAGGTGTAAGAACTGAGTCTTAGATGCATTAAAAACAACAAGATTATTTTTACCCCAGTCAGAGATACAAGCCAAGTCAGACATTAGGTGTGCCATAGCCTCATCCCTTGTTTTTTGAAGTAACTGCCGAGATGGGTGTTGTGGGAACCGAATGGAAAGGCGAAGGGTTGAGTCATGAGCGTATGAGAGGATAGGGTTAGATGTACAGGTTAGAAGGTCATTGATGAATAAAAGGAAGAGAGTTGGTGATAGGACAGAGCCCTGAGGAACACCACTGTTGATAGATCTAGGAGAAGAACGATGGCCGTCTACAACAGCGGTTACAGAACGACCAGAAAGGAAGCTAGCGATGAAGGCTGTAATAAGCAACCACATACTCATTGTCATCCTTCTTATGTGACAGGACTCCACCAATACCATGGTCACTAGCATCACAGTCCAAGATAAATGGCTGATTCTGGTCTGAGTACGGCAATACTGGAGAACTTGACAACACGTGCTTCAGTTCGTCGAAGGCTTTCTGATTCTCTACTGTCCATGCAAGTTTCTGCCTTTTCCCCAGCAGCTTGTGAATAGGTGCAGCTCTCGTTGCAAAGTCTTTGACAAAATACCGATAGTAGGTGTATAAGCCCAGGAAATTCCATAACTCTCTCACACAAGTTGGAACTGGCCAGTTTTCCACAGCTGCCACCTTCTCTGGGCCAGTACGGATGCCGCTTTTGCCTACAATGTGTCCCAGGTACTTTGCTTCCTTCTGAAACAAGTAGCATTTCTTGGGATTCAGCTTGAGGTGCACTGTGTGGACTTTTCAACACTTCCAACAGCCTCTCCAGTTCCTGGTCGAAAGTCCATCCAAACACAATTACATCATCCAGATAGATGAGAGCCGTCTGCCAGTGCAGGCCTTCAAGTACACGGTCCACGAGGCGTTCAAAAGTAGCTGGGGCATTGCAATGTCAAATGGCATCACTTTAAACTGCCATAAACCCCGACCATATGAAAAGGCTGTCTTCTCTTTGTCCTTCACTGCAACCTTGACCTGGTGGTATCCTGCCCTCATGTCTAGGGTGGAGAACCACTTAGCACCTAACAGAGCATCCAGGGTGTCATCAAATCTTGGCAAGGGGTATGCATCCTTCACTGACACTTCATTCAGGGCTCGATAATCTATACAGCACCTTACTGAGCCATCCTTTTTCCTTACCAGAACAGCTGCTGATCCCCAAGGACTACTGGACTTTTCTATTACTCCTTGACTGTGGAGATTTTCCATCACCTTCTCCATTTCTTGCCTTTGGGCTGGCACCATCCTCTGCACTAGTTGTTTAATCGGGCAGTGATCCCCAGTGTCTATACTATGCTGCACCAGATCAGTGCACCCCAGGTCTAGGTCTCCCGTGGAAAAGACATCAGCATATTCCGTCAGCAGCTGCCTCAGCTTCAGCACTTGTGAACCATCCAGGCATTGGCAACTTCTTGGAAAGAGATCTTGTAGGTGGTCTGGCACATACCGGTCTTCCTTGACTACGCTTCTTTTACAGGCCTTCCTCTGATGCCACTCAGGGTCAATTGCCTGGCACAGTCACAGAATTTCTCCCTGGTTGATCTTCTGTGGCTCAGGGAAAAATTGGCCACCACATCAGGCACTTCACCTACGACAGTTTCCACCAGTGTTCTCTCCACCATCACTCTGGCCTTCATCTTGCACCATACATCAGGCTCCACTACCCCTATACAGCTGTCGAAAGAGCCACTCCCCTCACACTGGAGCAACAGTTCTGATTTTGGGGATACCACTGTAATGAAGAGTGCCCTCACCTCGCTGCCAGAACTGGTACGTTTCACTGCTGTGATGGGAACTGACCTTCCCCGAACCTTCAGCTTCATGGAGTAGAAGTCCAGCTCACATCCCATAGACATAAGGTAGTCCAGACCCAGAAGGCATGGATCCTCCACGTCGGCCACGTAGACTGGTAGAGTAGCCTCTTGCCCTGCCACTTCAATCCAGACATCCAGAGGTCCCCTCAGTTCTGCACAGTGCCCAGTTATGCCACACAGTTGTTCTGATGACTCAGGCAGATACCAATGATGTAACACATCAGGCATCACAAAAGTCTTCTCTGAGGCCGAATCAATCACCAGGGAACTCTTCTTTCCATCTATCCTTCCGTCTATTCGCACACTGTCGATTGCTGTCCTCTTGCATTTTCTTAATGGTGGGGCTACTTGGGAAAAACTGGCTGGGAGTTGGCCCTTCACACCAGCCTCCACTAGTTTCCCGCTTCTTTCTGGTTTTCTGTACCCTTCTTATCATCCTTTTTCTTCTTTGGACACTCAGCCTTGAAGTGTTCCACCTCACCACATGTCCAACACGCTTTTGTTACGATTGAAGATTTCCTTTCACTGCTCTGTTCTTGCTCCTTCTTCCATTTGTGACAATCCTCCTTCTTGTGCCTCGACTTCCCGCAGAACCAGCAGCCACCTCCGGTCTTCTCCAGTTCCCTTTTCCACTTGTAGCAGTCCTCTTTTCTGTGTCCTGCCATTTCACAATACCAGCAACTTCCCTCAAATTTTTCCGTTTCACATACCTTCCCCTTTCTTGCCTTGAATCCTACACTACGACCTGTCTGAGAAGTGGATGGACTGCACCTGACATAGGACTCATACTCTAGAGCCCTGGTTAGTGCTTCTTGCATGCCTCTGGGTTGTGCCTGCTTCACTTGCACTTTCAACTCTGCACTGTCAAGAGCATCAATGATCTGGTCCCTCAGTAGAATCGCCAACAGATTAGGTGCTGCTCCAGGGTATGCCTTGTATACCATACTCTCCAGGTCATAACCAAGCTGCTGTAGGGGTTCTCCTCGAGCCCGTGCATGGCTCCGAAATCTTGCTCTGTAAACCTCAGTCTGGTACATGGTCCTGTATCTGCGCTCGAGCACTTCTACTAGGGACTGATAACTGTTCCTCTCCATCACTTACATCTGGGCCAGAATTTTCATTGCAGCACCCTTAAGGCTAGTAGCAAGAAGCACTGCCCTCTGTCTATCATCCCAACCATTATGATCCACAAGTAACTCATACTGTGCACGGTAAGCTTCCCAAGATTTTTTTTTTTTATAACAGAACGGAGGAAAAAAAAATGAATAAAAAAAAAACAGTCCATGCACCAGACTACTGGTATCCTCTGTTCATAAAATATCTGTAACAGTTAGACTTGAACAGCTGTGGGTTGAAATTTGGAGGGAAACAACTCTGGGGAAGCGAGTTCCAGAGAGATGCAGTTCGGGGAATGAAAGAATTCTGATAGGCAGAAGTTCAACAATATGGCTGAGTGACTTTCCAGTCATGAGCGCTACCAGATACCCCTGTAGCACGAGGGAAGGCATAGAGAGGTGGCACCATGGACGCAACTTCGTCTGAGCATTTGCCAAAAAATATCTGTAAAATAATGCAAGGGAGGCAACATTCCTTCTTACTTGCAGGGGAGGTAGTTTATTTGTAATGGCAGGGTTGTTAATAATTCTAACAGCTTTGTTCTGAATTTTGTCTAGTTGTCTTAATGCAACCTCTTCACATCCATTCCACAAGGGTGAGCAATATTCAAGCTGAGAGCGCACATGACCCATATATATTATAGCTAACTGCTCATCAGCGAAGAAGTTACGGACTCTGTACAATAATCCAAGTTTCTTTGAGGCGGTTTTAGCAAGTGATCTAACATGAGAGGTCTAGCTGAGGGGATTGTTGAGACGCCAAGAATTTCAATACTTTTGGAGATAGGAATATTTGTAGCACTGAAGGTAATATACGATTCTGGCAATACCTGTCTATTAGTAAATTGTACATATTTAGTTTTACTAGCATTAAAAGAGACAAGGTTGTTTTTTCCCCATTCACTGATCGTGGATAAGTCTTGATTAATGGAGATGGCTGTACTGAGTTGAGAGGTAGAGATACTAGACTTTGTAAATGAGTGTCTGAGTGTGAATGAACTATGTGGTGTTGAGTCATCTGCGTATGAGTGGATGGGATTGTGGGTGACAGATAAGAGATCATTAATATGAACCAGGAATAGAGTTGGCTTGGTCTGTAATCAGAGGGGTCAGAGGAACTTCCTTTCTTCGGAATTGGGTGGATATTGGCTTCTTTCCATGAATTTGGGAATAAAGAAGTACGTATGCATTGTCTGAATAATTTAGCTAGAACAGAGGCAAGTTCAGGGGAACACTTTTTCAAAATAATTGGCGGAATTCCATCTGGGCCTGGAGCTTTGTTGGTAGGTATATTGTCAAGGATGGATTTTACGTATCTTGTCTGTATTTTAAGTGGGGCAATTTCGGGAGAGTCTCCATGTAGACTCCCTATCAAATTCCTGAGGTTTCTTTTTGACTGCACCCCCATTATAGCCATGCACTTTACTGGTTTGGGGCCTTATAGCCTAACTGGGGCATCATAATTGAGGCTAGGACTTAAAAATCCTACATTCTGGTTACTCAACCCTGTGATGCTATCTTTAGATGCCTGGGATCCGTCAAGATTCACCATACGCTGTCCAATCCTTTCATATATATATATATATATATATATATATATATATATATATATATATATATATATATATATATTCATTTATTTATTTGTGTTCGACTCTGAGCATAGGCTTCACAGCCTGCTTCCAAGGCCCAGTAGTCCTCCTACATATCATACACCTCTACATGTCACCACTTCGGGGCTAACACCCACCGTCCCTATTGAATACATGCTAGGGCTGTCTCATACAGGACTGGTGTATTGGTATTAGCGGGGGTATTATTACAACATGTCGGCGGGTCTTCTGGTAGATCAGTAAAGTCTGCTTTACATGAAATTCAAATCCTTAAACTATTCCCTGCCGCATCGAGTATTTGAACCTGCGTCCGGCAGGACTGCAGGCCACCTCTCTACCGATTGAGCCACATATGCTCACTGTACACTAACCTGAGGCTCAACAGTGCAATATTTCTCTACAGCCCCCATTTTCTCCCTAATTATCTTCACATGGTCAACTACATGCTTCAACTGGTTATCTACATGCTGTCTGCACTCCATCAGTATTCCCTCACTAATCGTCTTCAAGTGGTTGTCTACATGGTGTCTGCACTCTGTCACTTTATTGCTTACCTCATACTTCTGCTGCCGTAGCTCAGCATATACTTCATTCTTCAACTGTTCCTGTTCTTCTTTCATTTCCCCCATGAAAGCAGCTAGCTGTAATTGCATCCTCGGTTGTAATTCTCTCTGTTGCACCTCTGATGCCCCTTGAAGTTGCTCATATCATTCTTTTTGTTCTTCACGTTGTGCCTCTAGTTGTTCCCTATTTGCGTTCAATAGTACACCTCGTGCCTGTACTAGTTCTTTGAGTTCTTTTGTTTGTTCTTGAGTTCTTTAGTATGTGCCTGTAATAGTTCTTTGATTTCGTTCCTGAACTCTTTCTGTCCTTCATTCAGTGCCTGTAGTTGCGCACTTCGTGCTTCTAACTGTTCTTTTAGTTCTTCAATCTGTGCCTGCATTTCTTCTTTGAATTCTTTCGTTTGTGCCTGTATTAGCTTCATGATTGTCGCCAGGGAAATTTCCTCCTCCTGCCCAGCTCGAGACCTAGTCAGCACACCATTTGCTTCCATGTTGAAAGATTAGACTCACTGCAGCTCTGAAATTATCCCACTCCTGACAACAGTGTTACTTCTTCGTCCCACACTGCCATAGGCTCCAACAGCAGTATTTCAGTACAGGAAGGACGTTGCCCAGTGAGTTGTTCTTCCTATGGTCAGCCCTTCGGTGTATAGCACACAAGATCAGCTGAGGCAAAAATAAACACTGTCTTCTTAAAGATCACTGTCTTTATTTTCCAAATAATTCTACTTAATGCTCTTCAATTTCACTGTTCTCAAAGCACTGGAGCTACACAAACTCTACTAACTGCAGTTACACTTAATGCTTGACAACACTTCACAGTTTTTCACAAGTGCCGATGATGTACAAACCTCAATAACACTTCACTTTTTGCCACTGTTTTCACAAGTACTGAAAATAACCTTCACTGGCAGAGCCAACCCACCCCTGAATCACATCTTTTATACGTTTCTGCCTGGAATCGTGCTAAGTCTGTTCTTCGCTCTGCTAAAAATAATTTCATCTGTACTAAATGCTCTCAACTCTCCAACTCGCATTCTTCCCACTCCTGGCACCTTGCCAAAAACCTTTCTAACAACTTTACCTCATCATCCTTTCCTCCTCTTTTCTACTCTGATGGCTCTGTAGCTATTTCTTCTACTGATAAAGCAGATCTCTTTGCACAGACTTTCTCCTCCAGTTCCACCTTAGACGATTCCGGTGCTGTTCCTCCATCACTTCCCCCCTGTGACTTCCTCATGGCTGACATTAAAATTTCTTCAGCTGATGTATTTTCTGCCATCACTGGCCTCAATACTAACAAGGCATATGGGCCTGATGGAGTCCCTCCTGTTGTTTTCAAGAACTGTGCTTCTGTGCTTACACCTTGCTTAGGCAAACTCTTTCACCTTTGCCTATCAACTCATACCTTTCCTTCTTGCTGGAAGTTTGCTTTCATTCAGCCAGTCCCAAAGAAGGGTGACCATTCCCAACCCTCTAACTATCGTCCAATTGCTTTAACATCCTGTATCTCAGAAGTTTTCGAGTCAATTCTTAATAGAAAAATTTGAAAGCACCTTTCCTATCACAACCTTCTTTCTGATCGTCAGTATGGGTTCCGTCAGGGACGCTCCACTGGTGATCTTCTCACCTACCTTTCAGACTCCTGGTCATCCTCCTTTCGGGACTTTGGCGAAAGCTTTGCCATTGCACTTGACATCTCAAAGGCTTTCGATCGAGTCTGGCATAAATCTTTAATTTCGAAACTGCCCTCTTATGGTTTCTATCCTTCTATCTGTGCCTTCATCTCTAGCTTCCTTTCTGGTCGTTCTATAGCCGCTGTTGTAGACGGCCATCGTTCTTCTCCTAGATCTATCGACAGTGGTGTTCCTCAGGGCTCTGTCCTATCACCAACTCTCTTCCTTTTATTCATCAATGACCTAAGCTGTACATCTAACCCTATCCACTCATATGCTGATGACTTCATCCTTCACCTATCCATTTGGTTCCTGCAACTTCCATCTCAGCAGTTACTTCAACAAACAAGGGACGAGGCTATGGCACACCGTAAGTCTGGCTTGGCTCGTATCTCTGACTGGGGTAAAAATATTCTGGTTGTTTTAAATGCTTCAAAGACTCAGTTCTTACACCTATCAACCCGACAAAATATTCCACAGGTATACCCACTAATGTTTAATAATATTCAGCTTAATCCTGCATCATCCTAGAACATGCTTGGGGTTTCATTCACTCGGGACTTATCTTGGAAAGATCATATTACATCTCTTGTAAAATCTGCTTCCAAGAGATTAGGTGTGCTAAGCCGACTCCGTTCCTTCTTTACCCCTGCACAATTGTTGACTCTATACAGGGGTTTTATCCGCCCCTGTGTGGAGTAGAACTCTCATGTGTGGGGAGGCTCCCCACATACAGCTCTTCTCAATAGGGTGGAGTCAAAGGCTTTTCGTCTCATTAACTCTCCTCCTCTTACTGACTCCCTTCAACCTCTGTCTCTTCATCGCACTGTTGCATCTTTATCTCCTTTCTATTGCTACTTCAGTGGTCACTGCTCCTCTGAAGTGTCTGCATGCATTCCTCCTCCTCTACGACGGGCACGTAGCACCCGTCTAGCAGCAAACTCTCATCCCTTTTCTGTCCAACTCTTTAATGTAAGAGTTAACCATTACTCCCAGTCTTTCATTTATGCAACAGGTCAGCTCTGGAACTGTCTCCCTCTGTCTGTATTTCCTGCTTCCTATGATCTCCAGTCTTTCAAACGCAGTGTGTCCAGGCATCTCGAAATGATCGGATCTTGAATTTGACTCTCTCTTGTATTTTGTTTTTCTCTTGGAAGGAACAATAATTGCGGGCTCGTGGCCTTTGGTTCCTTCTTCCTCGCATAAGAAAAAAAAATACACTGAATGCTTGCCAGCAACATTAACAGCACTGTACTACACTGAACTGAAAACTGACTGAACTTCACTCAAACTGACCTGAAACCCGACTAAACCTGCCCTAGTCTCTCCCCATCTTTATATAAGCTTGCATTACTCTCGAAACTTCGAGTATACTCTCGACGGGCAACAGTTGCCAGTTCAGAGACAACTAAAACATGCCAAAGCAGTTTTACATTACATAACACTATGTCATTTATCATACGAACTAAAACTACATAATTTAACAAGCAATCACTTAAATAAAACATTACTGAGAAAAAAGAGCACAAAAATTAATGCATAACTTGCGAAATCACTACGTTCACAAACAGCAGGCTAACTGGCAACTCTGACTCGTACCGAAACCACTGTAAACATCGGGAAACGTCGAGAGACATCTCGGCACCTAACTGGCAAATCTCACTTCTTAACAATACCTTATTTACCATGAAGAGTTATGGTGAAGCTTCCTTCTTGTGGCTACACAATAAGTAAATGGTAACTAGTTGTTGTTGTTGTTGTTGTTATTAAAATTATTATTATTATCATTATTATTATTATTATCATACGTGTTCAGTGTCCGACCTCCTGTCCTCTGGACACGAGCGACTGATCTGGGGTTCCCTTCGAGACCGGGTCTAGAGCATGCAACTACTGTAGAGGAACAGGGCATAAAAACTAAGGTCAACCAACCTTACACATATACTGCTCCAAAGCCAATACAGTACTTAATACAATCTTAACACAACACACTGTACAGATTCAATACACAAAAAGATAGGAGGACTCTGGTTGGGGCTGCTGGGGACTTGGGATTAACACAGGTGTCATCCAGGTGTAGGGGGGGGTCCTGTCAGGTGTGCCTTCCTGCAGGAGGCACGGAACTACTGCTAGGGGCCGGGTTGTCCAGAGTGGGCTGCTAGGTGGCATGGAGGAAGGCCTCTCCATGGTGGGGCCTCAGTGAGGGGATTGGCCGTCAGGACTGGGGACAAACAGGGCGAGCAGGCACACTTGCTTGCATCTGCTCCTGGAGGAGGACTGCTTGCCGATGGGGCTGGGGAGGTCACGCCCCGGGGTCCTGGGGGCACCTCTGGGTGACTGAGGGGAGCGGTCTCACTAGGGTTGAACCGACGTCAGGGGCTGCCTGTGGCGTCCCTTCCTTTGGGAGTTCGACAGCGAGGGGTGTCAGGGGTGCTGGCTGCAGGGCACGGATTCCCAGACTCACCACAGGGCCTCACCAGATCTCCTTCAGCTGCAACTCCGCCAGGGGACTGCCTCTGTGGGGAGAGAGACAAGGGTGTCCCGCTCGACCTCTGGATGGGTGAGGCAAGCAAGGGATGTACTCTGTGAGGGGCGTCACAGGGGTAGCGGACAAGGGACGTACGGTGGCCTATCCACCCCTGGCGTGGACGGTGGCCATCGCCGTGATTCCACTAACACCTGGGACAGCAGCTGAAGGGTGTACGGCAGCCGACCCTTCCCTGGCACGAACGGTGGCCGTCGCCCTGGTCCTGCTCCCTGCGGAGGTGGCAAATGAAGGATCGATGGTGGCCGATCCTTCCCCGACGTGGACAGTGGCCGTCACCGTGGTTCTGCCCTTCTCTGGGGTCACAGCCAAGAGACATACGGTGGCCGATCTCTCCCCGGTGTGGACGGTGGCCATCACTGTGGTGCTGCTCCCAGCAGAAGCTACAGGTGAAGGGCATACGGTGGCCAACCCTTCCCCAGTGCGGAAGGTGGCTGTCACCACGGTCCTGCAGGGGATAGTATAGTAGCTGAAAAGCTTACAGTGGCTGACATCTCCCCGATGCGGATGGTTGCCATCGTTGTGGTGCTACCTGGTACTGTAGGAGTACAAGTCCCACCCCGATCTTGGTGAGTGCCTACCCGGCTAGAGAGTAGTCTACCGGGGCAATGTCCTTCTGGCTGGCTCCATTGAGGGGAAGAGGGGCGTACGGTAGTGGGGGACAGGCCCGTCTGGCCTGGGCCCTTCGCACACTCTATGTGCCTCCCTGTGCTCTCCCCTTGGGGTGGGTGTTGCGAACCCTGTCTGTGGTTCCTTGATGGGGTGGGTGTTTAGCCACCCCATCCGTGGTCTCACATTGGGTTGGGTTTTTCAGTTATTATTATCATTATTATTATTATTAGTAGTAGTAGTAGTAGTAGTAGTAATATCATCATCATCATCATCATTATTATCATCATCATAAATCCTGCGAAGCTGGATGGCATCATTTTCGGCAAAGTGCCTTATACCGATGAACTTTACCCAGTCTGTTGTTAAGCCCCTTCCATCCAATGCAGGTAAATCAAAATTCTTTTGCAGGTTTACTGATATATATTTACACATGTACTGCACAAATGTTGTTTCTACCATGCTACCTCTGAATCTAGCCCACAGAGTTCGGCGTGTCTTCTTGAAGAAGACACAAGCTAAGCAGAATTCAAAGGAACGGCTAGACCTGGCTAAGGGAAAAGGGTTATGTAGCTCTTCAACACACTTACGAACTATTACAGATGTACATTGTTACTACTTTAGTTTACCAGTGTAGGAAATAATTAACTCATAATTTTCCTCTCTGCTATAGAAATTTTGTGTCTCCTGACACAATGGTGCTATTTGTATATAAGGAGCTTAGTTATACTGTGGGTGGAGAAACTAATGAATAATATTGTAAGGGTGTAATGGGATACGGAATATAGTTAAATTCTCACTACAGGGGAGTATAATAATTAAAGGGCAGAATGCTGCTATGCAAGCAGCTCCATCGAACAAAAAGAAGAAAGTACAGTATTTACAGTACATGACCAGGCTAAATTCAATAAAAAGGTACAGTTGTTACTGGGCATATAAACTAGAGGGCAATTAATTAATAATTCAAGTAGTATGTGATAATTATGGTTAATCCAGGAACAATATAGCCCAAGTCACGGCTGAAGTCAATTTTATAGGATTAGTATTGACTTGAAACCCCCCTACCCCTGGGTGTAGGGAGGTTTCAAGAATACTCCCCCAGTATCCCTGCTTGTCGTACGAGGCGACTAAAAGGGTTGGTGGTGGGTTAGTGCCCCACCCCGTAAAAAGAACTAAAAAAGCGAACAAAGCGCCTCAGACCCGGACGGACCATACGTTGATGACTAAGGAACGGACGGAGGACATTCTTAGGGTGGGAACGTGGAATGTGAGAGGAGTGAATGATGAAGTGAAAGAGAGAGAGATTGTTCAGGTGCTTGAGGATGCAAAAGTGGATATATGTGGATTGACTGAAACTAAATGGTAAGGTGATAGGGTGAGAGAATGGGAATATGGTTTAGGTATATGTGCGGGAGTCAATGAAAATGAGAGGGCAAGAGAGGGAGTATGTCTGATGATAAGCAAGAAGTGGAAGGAGAATATAAGAGAGTATGGAACAGTGGGTGCAAGGATTGTATGGGTGAGGATGAAAGTAGGTATACAAGTGTAGGCGATTGTATGTGTGTATGCCCCGACAGAGGATCGAGTGGCAAGAGTGAAAGATGAGTTTTGGGCGAGTGTAGAAGCGTGTATGGACAAATTTGAGAGGAGCGAGAGAGTGCTGTTGATTGGAGACATGAATGGCAAAGTTGGAAATGTACGAGTGGATGGAGTGGTTGGTCAGTGGGGTGTGCCAGCTGACGTAGATGGGAACGGAAGTGCTTTGGTGGACATCTGTGCTTGTAAGGGGTTGGCAATAGCCAACACCTACTTTCAGCATAAGATGATCCACCGGTATACATGGAGAGTAATGAGGAGGATGGATGGTAAACTTGTTGAACGAAAGGCAATGACAGACTACGTGTGTGTGAATGAGCAAATGAGAAGACAAGTGTTGGATGCAAGAGTGTGGAGAGGGTTGGGGAATGGAGTCTCGGACCATCACTTAGTGATGGCCAAGGTAGAGCTGCAAAGAAAGTGGTTGAGGAGACGAAGGGGAAGACAGGAGGAAGCAACTCCTGTGAGAAGAGTGGAGAAATTGCAAGATAGTGAGAAAATGACAGAGTATGAGAGCATAGTGGAAGAAAGACTGGGAAGGTATGAGCTAGAGCAGATGAAAGGGGTGGAAGACGTATGTAAGATATTCACGGAAGAGATAGGCGCAGCGTGTGAGGCGGTTTGTGGAGTGAGGAGATGCAAGGGTGTGCAAGGGACAGCATGGTGGAATGATGAGGTGAAACGAGCTGTGGAACAAAAGAAGAAGGCATATAGTGAATGGTTAGCGAGTAGAGGTAGGGGAGAAGATGAGAGAGAGAAGAGAGAGGTATACGTGAGCAGGAATAGGGAGGTTAAGAGACTGGTGAAGAAGAGTAAAAAGAAAGTGGATGAGGAGTTTGGGAGGAATCTGAGTGTGAAATGGAGGGAGAGTAAGAAATTGTTTTGGAAGGAGGTAAAGAAAGTAAGGCAGTGTGAAAGGGGAAATAGTAGGGGAGTGAAAGATAGGAATAATAGATTGTTGGTGGAGAAGAGAGAGAAACTGAGGAGATGGAAGGAGCACTTTGAGGATTTGTTGAATGTGGAGAGTGAGAGCAGTGCGAGTATAAGTGGTTGGGGAATGGCTGAGAGAAGAAGAGATGAGAGGAGGGAGGAAGAGATCAGTAGGGCGGAATTAGTGGAAGCGATGAACAATATTAAGTTGGGAAAGGCCCCAGGAATTGATGGAGTGTGTGGTGAAATGCTTAGGTATGGGGGTGAGATTGTTGTGGAGTGGATATGGAAGTTGTGTAGATTGGCTTGGGAAGAGGGAAGGGTTCCAGAGGACTGGAAATCAGGTATAATTGTTCCTTTATACAAAGGAAAAGAAGAGAGAGAAGTATGTGGTAACCATAGGGGTATTTGCCTACTTAGTGTGACTGGTAAAATATATGGTAGAATACTCATTGATAGGGTTAGGCATATGACAGAGGAGCTAGCTGGAGAAGAACAAGGGGGATTTAGGAAGGGAAAAGGGTGTGTAGATCAGATATTTGTTCTAAGATGTTTAGTGGAGAAGTATCTAGAGAAGGGAAGGAAAGTGTATGCTGCCTTCATGGACTTGGAGAAAGCTTATGACAGAATAGATAGGCAAGGTATGTGGAAAATATTAAGAATATATGGAGTGGAGGGGAAATTGCTGAGTGCTGTGAAGAGTATGTACGAGGGAGCTAGGGTTACGGTGAGAGTGGATGGTGAGCTGAGTGAGTTCTTTTATCTCAATGTGGGACTGAAACAGGGTTGTGTGATGTCTCCATGGCTGTTTAATATATACATGGATGGGGTTGTAAAGGAGGTGCAGGGTAGGGCAGTGGATGTGGGGGTGGCTCTAATGAATGAGGGTGAGATTTGGAAGCTTCCGGTGTTGCTGTTTGCTGATGATACAGTACTGTTGAGTGAAGATGAATGGGAGTTGCAAGGTTTGGTGAATGAATTTGGTACAGTGTGTAGGAGGAGGAATCTGAAAATTAATGTAAACAAAAGTAAAGTTAAGGTGTTTGAGAGGAATGAAGTCACAGAGTGTGCAGTGAGGTTGGATGGTGAGGATATGGAGAATGTGAGTGCATTCAAGTACTTGGGTAGTGTGATGAGTAAGGATGGAACTTTGGGGGATGAAGTGCGTGAAAGGGTACAGCAGGGAAGGGAGGTTGTTGGTACACTGAAAGCAGTGATGAGAAATAGGGAGGTGAGTATGGAAGTTAAGAAGTCACTGCATGAAAGTATTGTGATCCCTACCCTGACATATGGAAGCGAGGCATGGACCTTGCAAGAGGGGAACAAGTCAAGAGTGAGAGCAGTGGAAATGAGTTACTTGAGAGGAGCATGTGGAGTGACGTGGAGGGACAGGTGACGAATGAAGAAGTGAAGGAACGCTGTGGGGTGGATGTGGATGTGGTTGAGAAGATTAGGAGAAATACACTGAGGTGGTTTGGACATGTGAAGAGAATGGAGAATGAAAGACTGACTAAGAGGGTGTATGTAGGCGAGGTGGAGGGAGGGAGAGGGAGAGGTAGACCGAGGATGAGGTGGAGGGATGGAGTTGAGAGGTATATGAGGGAGGGGGGGGTGAGTTGGGGGGAGGGTAGTCAAATGGTGGGTGAGAGAGCGACTTGGAGGCGTTTTGTCTGCGGCCACCCTTTGCGGGATTAGGGCGTCGGGCTATAGATAGATAGAGATAGATAGATAGTATTGAAATCTATAATGATACATGGAATAATGAACGTGTAATATTTCATTACACGATTGTTGATTTCACAAGGACTGTCTTTAAGAAAAATGTCTCATGGTCACTTTCATAACGACCACACTCTTGTTATTCTTTCATGATATCTACATCTCTTTATGTTATTTACTCACAATTCACTGTTTATTTCTATATCACCATTTACCTTTTTTTCCTTTGTTACTGCTTTCACTTACAGCTGGTTCATACAATATCGTTTTATCATCATATTATTTGATTTTCATTTTACTGTTCTGAATTGGCGTCTAATGTTTATTTGCAAATTTTCGTTCCTTCAGTACCAAGTTACATCATCTTATTATTACACCTTCACCAGCAGTCACACGGAGTGCCACTAAGAACTGCCAGTTTCAAGGTCCTGTTGGGCGCCGCACTAATCTTCTTGCGATTCTGATTTCATGCGGTCTTGTGTCCATCTGTTTAACACAGCAGTGAAATACCTTGATAGTAAAAAAAATCCAATACGAGAAATAGCCACTGAGGGAAACTAGGGGAAACACAAAGACCGGATGTACCCACGAACGGTTAAAGGCCAAAGAAAACTGATTCATAACAAAATCACCCTATTCGGAAAATCCAACATGCGTCGATTGTCGGGGATGATGGATAGGTTGTCAACAGAAAGATGGAATGTTCATTTAATGAGTTGAAAGATTTCATATGTGTGGGAGCGAAATGCAAAGTGATGATGTGCAGCATACGCAACCATAGATTCTGATTTTACGGTACCATAATGAAGGGTCTTGTACAAACCAGCTGCAGACACCGAATGGACAGGAGTTCCAGGACAAATGACGCTAACAGAGACTGGGACACTGAAGATGAAATATCGGATATGGTTCAGATGAGTGTGGTGCACTGGGAGCTTTGGGGCTGGAGTAAAGGAACAGACAGATTGTATAGAAAGATTACGAACCCAGGCAGATTCGCAGGGAGCAGGGCTACTAGGAATGATTGTCAGAAGATAGGCAGCACAAAGTCGAGAAGTAGGTGTAAGAAAAGCACACCTGCTGAGCTCGTTGGAGGATGTGAAACCGACAGATATATGACTATGGGATAGAAGGATGTACTCCTAGGAAACAGACGCCTGCAATAAGGAATTACTTTACAAGAAAGGTAAATGATGTGGAAGAGATCGAATGTGATAGAAGAACGAAGAAGGATATGAACAACAATTTCTTTTGTGAGGAAAGTGGCCTTAAGTACTTGGAAGTAGAATTCTAAAGAGAAGGAAAGCACTGGAGATGAGTCAAAAGTAGACTGAGACCATTCCAGTACAAAGTGGAGATCAGAGATAGATACCAGGCCAGCAGTAACACGACCACTGACAACATCAACTAGAATACTAACTAAGGTAGTAACTTGGGAAAGAAGAGAGTCCAGGGACACTTGTAGAATGTCCATGTGTAATTTGACATATAGTTGCTCTGAGACAGTACTATTTTTTATATATGTTTTTGTACAATGCCTGTGAAGTTGTTTAATGTGTATGTGACAGCATTTAATTGGGCCGTGATCTTCTACAGCATAAAGTGTTGAACTTGGATGACTGTTTTTAGACTCAAGGGCACTTGCTAATTGAGCAAGGGCAGATTTAAAGCCAGAGAGGCCATAGGTGGTTGCTACACCAAATACACCACTTAGAATTTCTCCCCAAGATCAAAGAGCCCACACTTCACCTGTAAACGACCAACAGGTGTTTGGTTAGAGAAAGTGTCATTTACAAGGGAGAATTTCATCTTAATATATTGTAGTGTCCAGTGGATGGGTAGGTATATTGGGCACCAAAAAGTATCTTTGTCATGTTTCTTCTTGATGGCTGACAGAAGGGCCTGTATCTCCTACAGCTAGTGCATGAAGTAGGGCAGGGCAATGGCTACAGCGGCCAGAGGCTCAAGGTCATAGTGCAAGGTGACTACATCTTCCACCACCATTACCTCATCTCTCGCACCAACCGAGGCCCCGGGCACTACGGCACCTTATTCTCACCCAACCAGGACCCTATTGGGGTCAGCACTGCCAGCAGGTGGACCCACAACATATTCCCTAAAAAATAAGATTAAGTAGAAGACGACGATTATGTAGATGATTATGATGAGAGACTGGGGTGACAATTTTTATGTAAGAGGCTTGTGTGTAGATTGCAATTTTGAACGGTAGTCATTAACAGTAGGGGAGGGTGGCAGTGTCCCAGAATGAGAAGAGGAATCTTAAGGAGTGTCAGAATAAAGAACTGGAGAGGAATCTGAATGAGCATCAGAGGAAGGAATGGGAGATGAAGGAGCATGTCCGGATTGAGAAGATGAGGCACTTCCTAGTGATCCCACCAACACTATTTCACTCATTGCATACTGACCTACATCAGCATGCGCCCATTTTGATCTCGGCTTTAGACAGAGTCTTTATTTCAAATTTGTTGCCCTTATGAGAGATGACACGGAAAGGACACAGGAATTTACCATCAAGTTTTGATGCACGCTTATGGTCCAGGGCAAAAACTAAATCATCTACTTGGAT
Source organism: Coenobita brevimanus (assembly GCF_032717465.1). NCBI lineage: Eukaryota > Metazoa > Arthropoda > Malacostraca > Decapoda > Coenobitidae > Coenobita > Coenobita brevimanus. The sequence continues at coordinate 13,370,373 of NC_136973.1, read as the reverse complement.
GGTAACATCGGAGTCAGCTGCGTGTTGAATACATATCATTTCTGCACTTGAGAAGGCCAAATTATCCTCAATGTATAGTATGTATGAATTTTCTTAAAATTTGAGAGGCGAACTTTGACATACTCATCGTGATTGTAGACCGGATAAGGCATAGATACCAACAAAGAATAAGGTTGCCTATTGCCAAAGCCGTAGATGACAAATAAATGGAGTTTCACCAGTTTATTTATTCAGTCACCCATTAATGGATGCAGCCACCTGAGGAATCCACTCGTCCCATGTGAAACTCTGATTTCCCACCATGTGACGTAGGATGTCCAAGATTTTCCTATTCTGGCACTCCACAAGGCCATTAGAGGCTGGATGATGGGCCACAATGTTACACTTACTAGTTCCATAGTGATGACAAATTTTTTCCAGCACTGAATTGTTGAACACTGACCCATTATCTGTTAAAATGACTTCTGGAGTTGTGAAAGGACAAATGACTGAATTAACGAAGGTATCAGCAACAGTACTAGCACATATTTCACGCAGAGGAACCAGTATCACGAATCGGGGAGAAACGATCGACTGCCACTAAAAGATGGATGAAGTCAGACTCTGTACGTGGTAATTTCAGAAGATCAAGGGAGACAGTTTGCCAAGGCCTTGGTGGTACAGTTTATTGCAGAATAGGTGCAGGCCTACCAGCAGTTCCTTTATTGTGAGCACAAGATAGACATGCAACACAGTGAGCTTCTACATCATTTCGCATAGTGGACCAGTAATATGAAAGATGCGCCTGTCATAAGCAGCTGTCCCTACCCGGGTGTGATGCGTGAGGGGTGTCATGGATTAAATGGACGGCATCAGGAATTAAGTCTTTTGAAATGACTAGTTGCCTAACTTCGCGACAAGGCACACTGCTACCTGTGAGTACCATCTTTTTGTAGAGTAAGCCATTAAAGAGGGAGAAATCAGACACAGGAACAGGTAACTTTGGCAAGGAAGAATCATCACCAGACTCAAGAAAGTATATTACCTGAGACCACAGAGGGTCAAAATGCTGGAAGCCAGGGAGTGTGTCATCAAATTTGCATCACAACCAGTCGAATCTGTGGCAACATAACGAGAAGGCATTGGCTACAACATCTGGCTTTCCAGGAATGTATTCAAACGTTGGATTACAGCCATTAACAATACCTTCCCAACATGCAAGGCAAGCATTAAGATTACGCCCTCGAAACACGTCACACAGAGGAAGATTGTCTGTCTAGATATGAACAGGGTAACTGTAGAGTGAAGTTGATGTCGCAAAAATGTTTCAGGGATCAGATCATGGCAAGGGCTTGCCAATGAGTTGCACTGTAATTCTTTTCTGTGGAGTCCAATAACTGACTGGCATAGGCAACGACATGTTTCTTACCTTCAGATCCATCTTTCATGACATCTGCACCGAGTCCCACTCCAGAAGCATCAATGCATAGTAGGAAAGGTTTGGAATAATCAGGGAACGCCAAGACAGGGGCTTGTGCAAAAGCAGTTTTCAGGATGGTAAAAGTAGCAGCTAGGTTCACTTGACCACACAAAAGCCTCTTCTTTCTTCAACAGTCTAGTAAACGGTAAAGCAATTTGAGCATACCCCTTGATGAAATGACGACAGTAGCTACTAAGACCAACGAAACTACGTACTACATTTGTGTTGGAAGGAGTAGGGAAGTTTGTCACTGAATTAACCTTTTTGTCTGATGTATGTATGCCGTGAGCATCAAAGACATGTCCTAGGAATTTCAGCTTCTTACCCAAGAAATGACACTCTGACAGCTTTACTACAAGTCCAGCTTGTTTGAATCTACTGAATACTTCTGCCAATTTCTATAAATGTTCTGGGACAGAGTGACTAGCGATAATGACATCAAATCAAGATAAGCAAAGATTGAGTGACCCTATTATGCCAGCGAAGATATGAATTAACAGCATGAATGCTGACAGTGCATTTCACAACTGAAATGGACGTCTGCGAAACTGGTAATGACCAGACTGGGTACTGAAGGTGGTGATTATGCGAGACAATTCCTGTATTTCTACTTGCCAATAGCCACTCAACAAATCCATTGAGGAAAAGACACAATTATTTTCCCCTAGTGATTCTAATAGATCGGTGAGCACCAGAACTGGGAACCTATCTGGAACGGTCAAGGCATTTACATGGCAGTCAATGACAGGGCGTAACTCTCCATCTTTCTTTGGACTGAGGAATAACTGACTTCCATGGACTGTTAGACCATTTGATAACGATGAATTCCAACATTTCGTTAATAAGATGATTGGCTTCTTTACGTGACTATGAGGCAAGAAATATGTGGAGACATAAACGGGTTGAGCAGCAGGTTACAATGTTGGATTAAACTTGTCTTGCCCATATGCTCACCCAGCAGAGCTACAACTTCACGACAGTCTTGCAAAAGAGCAAGCAACTGACTCCTGTACTCAGAATAATCACCTCATTTCACATGAGATTCAAGACTAGTTGGGGCGGTATTGTCACAAGAGTGAACAACTGAGCACACATCTGCAACAGAGAGTGGGAAGTCCTAGTATAAACGTACGGTGCTGGGTATACCAAAATATCACCAATCTGTGTCCCAGTATGCAGCTTAACCCCTACACCGCGGGCTTGTTTACCAATTACTTGCGTGTGCCGCGGGGTTATTTGGGCTCCGACAGACTCTCAAAAAATATTTGCCAAAAATCAGTTATTAGTCCTAGAATAATAAAATTACATATGCTTATGGCACATACCTTCAGCTTTCTCCTGGAATGATTGTTGAGCCTTCGTCGGTTACCGTAGGACTTGTGGAGACCTCTGAAGTAGGGTAACGAAGTCTCCACTTTACACTTCCCAACAACCCGTAATATGATTACCACAGCCAGATACAAACACTATAAACACTATTCTACAATTTTCAAGTAGTTTGGGATCCATACTAAAAAAAAAAACACTGTGAAAGCAATGGAAATTACGAGCGCGTCTGATCGTCGCACTGGCACTAGTTCGCTCATGGTAGTCTGTCATTTATTATTCATAAAACCCCTCACACTTTATATTTCTATTACTATATAACACTTATATATATCTACAGTCTTTATCCATAAGTTTCCTTCAGTAGTATTAGTTTATTGTCACTGTAGGGATTCAATTTCAGTAAAATACGTAGCATTCACTTTCTCGTCCTGTACAGTATACTGGCATTGAGAGTGAATGTCACTTTCATCTTCACTCTCATAACTCATAGCATTCAGACATGCTAGAGTGAAACTCACTTTCATTACTCCTAGGGTATATACTCATATTCTTATAATACTACTCATTTACATTTCTATTTACGATCTCTATTTTATTTACGTTATTTACATTTCTATTTTATTTACAGTGTTATGCACTGTCACTTGAAATAACTTATAAAACTATTTTCCATTGTTCACGTATATTTACATTCATTACTTTCACTTGCTGTTTACACATTATTTACACATTATTTACAATTCCACTTGCACTGTTTTACTCAATAGAAAGATCGTAGTCACTCTTTTATCAATTGTCAGCCCTTTACCTCTTTCCACACGAGGTTTAGTAGGTGGTAAAGGTCACAGAGCCATTTGCATGGGGGTGAAAAAAGGCCTTGAAGTCAGCAAGAAGAAACATACGTCCTCTCACTTCGGAAGATGACAGTACACTGATAACGCAGGGGCAGCCTAGAGGCCTGCTTTAGGGGTTATTCAGAGTTACCAATATTACTTCTTGAAACAGCTAAGTCTAGCACTGATATGATTGGCAGGAAATCTAGACAATACATTATAAATTTGGTAGTTCCAGGTGAATGTAAATATCATTTAGGTTCTCCTTCCTCTTTACAGGTATATTTATTACGAAAATAGATTAGAGGCCTACTTAGGAGATATATAATCAGAGCTACCAATGTTAAATCTTGAAACAGCTTTGTGTAGCACTGATATGATTGGCAGGAAATCTAGACAATACATTATAAATTAGGTAGTTCCAGGTGAATGTAAATATCACTTAGGCCTCTCCCTTCTCTCCTTACATGTATATTTATTACGAAAATAGATTATACGGCATATTTCAAGTGGAAAAAAACAGCGAAAATTAGCGAACGAGTGCACGTGAGGTGTTGTCAGGTGATAATTAGCCAATTCCAGGTGTATGGCACTCTCACTTACCTGATTTCTTTCTTGTATATATTATTTGGTATAAGAATACGACATAGGGCTTATTTCAATGGATGAAATCAGTGAAAAATTCCAGGGAAGATTTACTTAGCGTAGCATGGCCGGGCAGGCGAGAGGATAGGGTAATGGAGGGGGGGTAGGGAGGGGAGTCAAGAACAGGGAGAAATGGCTAAATTGTCAACAATGGATGGGAGTACAGATGAGATTAGGAGTGCTGACTAGTGTTGGACATTGGCAGTACTGATAGATGATACAAGCCCCCACTTGAAAGCCCGGGTGAATTCAAAATAACACAGAATCACAAAAGCGACGCCCCGCGGTATGATCCCTTGCTCCCAAGCGTCACGAAAGTGACGCCCAGCGGTTAAGGGGTTAAGTGGGGCATTAGTAGTGTTGGCTAGGTACAAATGGCATAAGCCATCGTCTGACACCGAGCACATCACAGACTCGTAACTCAAGCCATTAACACAATTGGTCTCAGGCTGAGAAATGGCAGTGACACTGCTGGGTGACCCAACAATCCTCAGAGTAACCTTACTTTATACACTGGGGGGTAGATCATGCACTGATTTACCACCACACGTTTGGTTGTTGAGGACTGAACGGGATATTCTAACAGCAATGAGATAGGTAATGACGAGTCCGGAAATGCTTCATTGGCATATTATGGCTCACTAGGATGATCTGTTCCAGCTGGGGTGAGTATGTATGAGTACAGTTCATCAGTAAGGGGATCAGGTAAGTCAGTAACTGGATCAGGCAGGTCAAAGGATGATGAATTGGTAGGAGGGATAGTAACTGTATCAACTCGTGACTGTGAAACTGGGTCTGTGATACCCGGCACAAACAAATCTTGAACAGTAATGCCCCCTCGTGTCAGTAACACATTGAGATATTCGTCTGCCATGGGCCGTACACCTATTAGAACGTCAACAGGACAGCTAATCCAGGGTGTAACATAGAAATCAGCAATGAATGGATCCACCAATCATGTAGAGAAAATCGAAGTGAGTTTTTGCCTTTAATGTCTAAATATAATCCATCCATGGTGCGTAGACTGCGATCCAGGGGCTCATGGAAGCAAACATGTTTTGATGTGTTACACTGAATTCTTGCTAACGCCTCTTCATATAGTAAGTTGATGGAAGAACCTCAATCCGTAAAGGGTGAGACGTCCACATGACCACAATTTCCAAGCACAATTACCCCTAAGTAGTCTAAAATACGAACAGTACTGAGGGGCAGTTCACTGTGTTGGGGAACTTTTATGTCACGTGTTTTCGTATGTCGAGCTGCTCGTGCCCCGACCGACGACGTGCAAGGTAACGACACTTCTCGGTGGTATGGGTAATTGAGTCCTTATGATACTTGCAATAAGTACGATGCAGTCGTGAAAGTGTGCGGTCGCGGCTTCTGCCGATTTTGTACATGTTTGCGAGAACAGCTTTATTTGTAATGAACAGCACTACCACAATGCCAGCATACGATCGAAGACTGTTGGCCCTGGTTGGCCCCGATGTATAGTTGATTGGTAAGACTGCTCTGCAGGAAGCATAATTGACTGGTCATTTTTATTTGCAGATGAGAGGCATCACAAAGGAAAACAAGCATTGTTAGTGGCATCTCTGGTAGTTGCCTGCCAGTGTGAAAAGTCAGGTGGGATGTGAGTGGTTGCACAACCTTTGCAGCAGCATGTTTAGAGTGGACGTGGTGTGAGTGCTTGCTTGACAAGTGACGTGTAAGCCTGATCTTATGTCTGTCTCTGGAAACCTCTAACAATCCATCTCCGGGTTGGAAACCAAGTTGTAAGGCAGTTTTCAACAGTTTGGGATTTAACCAGTTAATAAATCAAAGGTATCCCATCAAACGACAGAAGTCTTTTATTTTGATGACTTCATCTCCACTGACACAAGTGACCCTCGGTGTTTGTCACAACAGCTGAGTTATCTCTGATGTGGTTGCATTCGATACCGCGGCTGCCTCGTATAATATGGTCTCTTTGGTTGGTATGAGCATGTCGTTGCGCATGTGTTTTAGGAGAGGAGGGAAGGCAGTGAGTGAATTCTTCCTTGAATGAACACAACAGAATTTTATTAACTTCTTGCGAAATTCATTGAATGTTGTACGGCAGTCAATGTACACTGATCGCAACCCAGCACCCATGCACAATTTGCCTTCATCAAATCTACTTTTAAGATAAGAGATATTCAGTGATTCGTTGTTGTGCTGTTTGTTTGCAATGTATCCTCCAACTTGGCGGAGAAAGACATAAATAGAAATAGAAGAATCCTCAGCAGTCAATTTTGGGTGGTTTATGTCATCTAAGAAAATTGCTTGTGGAGGGGGGGACTTGATTTGCCATCACAGTGAGAAGTTGAGTAGTTGTAGCAGAAAATATAGAAAAATACAATGATGAAAGTTGTAGAAATTCTATAGAATCAGTCGGGGAAGGAGTAAGAATATCTGGATTAAAATTATCTGGGATTTCTTCAGTGGTTGTAGGATTTGTATTAGTGGTGGTAGATGTGCTAGGAGTAGTGGCAGTAACAACTGAAATAGTCAAAGTAGTTGCTTGAGACTTAGAGTACGATTTCCCACTACGAAGAAGTGTTACATCATTATCACTAACATCATCATCATCATCATCTTTACTATCATTTGAAGTAGTATGACCAATGGGAGACAGATTGACTTTCTTAACCTGCCTCATCCCGACGTTTTCTGGGCAGTAGTACGCCCCAGTCCCGACATTTTTGGACCTTATTTTTTTTGGCTCAAACATCCGCTTTTGGTGAGAAACATCGAAAATTCATAGAGAAATCGCTCACCTGAGGTTTAAAATACCCGATCCAGGTAGGAATACCTCCTTACCTTACAGGGTTTTCTATCAGGCTGGCTGCAAAGAAAACGAGCTCTATGGGAGGATAACTATTCTACACCACTCATAAACGGTATTTATTTATTTATTTGGTACGAATTTATATGTAGTACGAGAGTATATTGGTTTTCAAACGGTAATATAGGTATTATAAGCATTGTTTCACTCACTAACTCATCATCATTCCTGACCTTTTTTTGCCACATTACCTGATCATCATTTCTGACTGTTTCTTCCTCTAATGTTTGTCCTCCACATTGTCATCGATTGGGGAATCACTCTGGCCCTGAATTTCGTACCATGGCATGACATGGCTTTACTGGCCAGGTCACTGATAACAGGTGAATTGCTGAGAAAAGGTCATGTAGGGGGGGAGGAGGTCATGCTGGGTAAGGCATTGTCCCTGCCTGGCATCTTGTAGAGGAAGGTGTCCCGTGTATACATGCCAAAAATCACTCGCGAAAATTGAAAATTGTGCAAATTAGGGATCTTGCAATGTTGCCGTGTTAATTTACGTCTCCGGGATATGAGTGCACATCATGTGAGGACGTCAATTCACGTCTCTGGGATGGGGCGGGTTAAAATAACACATGAACAGAGAAAGAAAATAAATAAAAATACAGCTATGAGTTATAGACAAAGAGTAGTATATAAAGAAATATAATGTATGATCACCCAAACAAGTGATGACTCGCATTCATTTACTGTAGTTTCGGACAAAACTCCCTGAACCTGGCAACCTTTCTTTAATATTTTCCATAACTTGCCTGCCCTCCAAACTTAACCCCTAAAGACCACAAATTTCTCAGAGCACCTATCTCCCAAACCACAATTAGGGTCAGATTTTTCAACTTTCTCCTATTGTTTTTTTTTTTTTCTTACAGATCTCGAGAGCTTGAATTTATACACCTGAAAATGTATATTTCACGCTCACATTTCCAATGGTTACCGTACTGGTGACTATCCCCCCCCCCAAAAAAAAAAATCCACCTCTGAATCTGCCAGAAAATGGGGAGAAATGGAAAACACCTAATTCCCGCCCCCTCCCCCCCCAAAAAAAAAAAAATCACTAAAAGCAATATGATTTATGTGCTTATGCATAAAACAAGTCGTCTGAGAGTGCATGAACGTAAAAATAAATATGCAGTGTACAACAGTGGTGGGTTCTGCATGTAAATATTTGAATGAAATGTATGTATGCTGAACTGATATGTGTGAATGGTCATAAGACTATATACTGTATATATGACGTGCCGTACCGTAACATCAAGAATCTCACTCTTCGTAAACGACGAAATTTGTACTTTTTTTTTTTTTTCTTCGTTTTGCTAATAACCATGCAAATTTCGTTACAGTTTGGACCCCCGACATATGTACCCGAGAGAAAGATTTATCGCATGAGCAAGAAATGGGTGCAAGAGTCGGGAGGAAAACTCTGTAGTACTGTAGCGAACTTGTCTGGATATCAGCCAGTTCTGAAGTTACAAGAACGATAGACACCAATTTGGAAATTGCATAAAAATCTTCAATTATTTTCATTTCATAGACAACCCGTAATTCCCAACTGTTTTTCCGTAAATCATGGAAACGATTTTTATAAGACAGATTAGTGTAACAACCGGCTGTGCAAGAAGTAACGGTCTAAGGTTGCATGAGTAGCGCAGCAGTATTTTCCGACAATTGCTGAAAGAGTTGGTTTTAGGAAGTGTAAGGGAATATTTTTTGGTGCAAAACGATTTTTTTATAAGGCAGATTAGCGTAACAGCCAGCTGCGGAAGGAGTAATGGTCTGACGTTGCGTGAGTAATGCAGTAATATTTTCTGATGACTGCTGAAAGAGTTGGCTTTAGGAAGCATAAGGGAATATTTCTGGTGTAATCTAATTAGTTCTTTTTAGTATTTTCAGGTCAGGAAATCAGAGGAAGATGATGAACCACATGAGACAATATTCAGCACTGCTTGACTTGCTCGTTCGCTCGCTCGAGCACGTTCCACACTTTCAGTGTGAATGCCTATTACATGTTAATTATATTCCTAACCATAAAACAAGGTGGCATAATGATCATGAAAGGAAATCAAGCTTATAGTGGTGAGTAGCAAGGGAAAACCCCATGTGCCTGGAAACAAAGGGAGAAGATGAAGGTGGAGGGGGTGTGATGGTGGATGGAGGGAGGAAGGGAGTTGGGGGTTAGGGGGATAAAGGAAGCGAGGAAGTATCCTTGCTACGCGCCCCAGCTGCGGTATGGGGGGGGGGAATGGGATTATGGGTGGTTGGGAGGCCATAATGAGGAGAGGGCCCAGTGGAGCAGAGGCTGGTGGAGGGATGGCGTGGAGGGGTCACCCCCCCTTCTACAATTGAGGCCCAATCCGGCCATACCCAACCAAACACTGCAGTTCCCATTGGCTTGGTCCCATATACATCATAAAAGAAGCGGTGCTCCTTACTGCCAGGTTTGAATAGGCTCTGTACCATCGACAGACAGAGGACTTTATGCAACATTTTCTGAAACTGTCATTCGGTAGACATAGGTCTTCATGGGTTAATTTATGGTGTTGAAGAAATAAAAGACATTTGATCTTGTGAAAATACAATGTAAGATTCGTCTTCAGTATTTTAGATAATAACAATAATTAAACAGTAAGCGATATCTGGCACGTTTCATCACAACAGCATCCCGCTACCCCCAGCGGCCCATACGTATGACCACGCAATGAGGGGTGGTGTATCTGTACGTCCTTCCCCCCCTTTTTCTTTCCACCAACTTAATCTTTAGTTCACTTGTCAATCTTACTTTTGACCACCACGCTTTCCATCTTCTTTCATGAGACTGCCCTATAGATTTTAATACAAGTTGTAATTTTATCGCCAGCAAAAATGACTACTCTTCTTACTTGGCCTAAATTGCCATATCTCCATCTTAGAGGCCGAGTTGTAAAAATATATAAATAATAAATTATGATACTAGTTTGAAAGAAATGCATTGGAAATACTGTAGAGCCGTAGTATTGTCTTCACTGGACTACGTGAGATAAGCAGCAAGAGGACGATAATTTGAGTCATGTTAAGTAAAGGAGTATAGTCGTTCTCCAATGATCTCAGCTTTTCACCAAATTTAGCGGACAGCCTTCTTTGTTGCCTTTAATTACTCCTTTTTTTTTTTTTTTTTTTTTTTTGTCCGACTCTGGGCATAGGCTTCACAGCCTGCTCTCAAGGCCCAGTAGTCCTCCTACATACCATACATCTCTCTACATGTCACCACTTCGGCGCTAACACCCACCGTCCATATTGAATACATGCTAGGGCTGTCTCGTACAGGACTGGTGTATCGGTATTAGCGGGGGTATTTTACGACACGTCGGCAGGTCTTATGGTAGATCAGCAAAGTCTGATTTTATGACATTCAAATCCTTAAACTGTTCCCTGCCCCAGCCGGGATTTGAACCTGGGTCCAGTAGGACTGCTGGCCACCTCTCTACCGATAGAGCTAAAGGTCTCACGATTTTGCACTTACGGCTTTGCTTTCCCGCCTGAATTTCATCCCGCATAGAGATTTAAATGTGGATAAAAATACATTTTTAGATGTTTATTTTCGTGATTTGATGACACTCGTAGTCTGGATATTACATTTAACTATAGATTTAATTTTATGCGACATTTCCCCCTCAGTATTGTTGATTTGGGATGACAAACAAGTATTACGATAGTTTCTCTGCATTTTAACCCAGAACCCGTGGAGCGATAGGCTGTCCGTTTCATATTCTTTCGTACGGCTAGAGCCTCAACTTTTGTATATTGTGGTTTCCTTTCACGTAATGTGAGATATACTCATTAACAACGCTTATATATTGATTTTTGGTGTTCTTTACTTACACACTGTTCTTTCCAGTGTGCAATAAACGAAATATAACTAGGCTGAGGCAATTGCCAGATGTCACTTTGTGAGTGAAAGGCACTGGGAATCGGGTCATCACTTCCTTGGGCGTTTGTACATACAATGAATTTAATTGGGATTGGAAGACCTTGAAGATGGAATAAAGTGAGAGTGGATAAATGAAAAAAAAAAAAAAATGAATGTTATGTAATGAAAAAATAAATGAATAATATATTCATAATCAGTAGAGAAAGCTACACGATCTCTAAAGAAAGTGATTAAATGGTTAGATGAAATAAGATAATACATGGATGTTTACATAACAGAATAAATGGATACTCACAGTATACTGTGGACAGAAAACGGGAGTTTACTTGAAGGCAGACTGGCATAGAATGTGATAGTGAACTCCTCCCATGGAAGGCGTCGATTGGGCATAGTAGGATGTGACGTAGTCGGGAGGCACTGATGGACAAGGCAAGGCAATTGAGTTGATTGGAGAAAGAAGACTGACATGGAGCACAGCGACTGGCTACTCTCCCTCCTCAGTGACGTCAGTACGGTATGGCCACGGCCTTCTCAAACTGGTGGCAATGACTCACTGGGAGTGGCAGGGTGGAGGTGGCTTACTATGGTGGGGACGGTTGGGTATGTTATGGGGCTAGATCACCAAGCCATGATCAAGTGTGGTAGGGTGGTTGTTGGTGATGGTTGGTTATGCAGGACTGGTGGTTAGGGAGGGTAGTGGTTATAGGTTGGTGGATGACTCATTGGGGTTGTGTTCTTACCCAATTGTATCTTAACAAGAATGAGTCAAGCTCGTACTGTTCCGTGTTTTGAACCATTTTTATCATACATGTCATTAAATTTATTAATACTTTTGGTACGCACTGTTTCATACAGTGTGTATTCCACTGATCAGTTGCTCTGCTTGGGTAAAATGAATTACCTTACGTCTTTATCTCCTATCGTTTTATGGATTTTTTTGGCGGTGTCCTCTTGCTGTTGCTTCCCCATAGGTTATATACTCATTTATATCTGTTCCCTCTTTTCCTATGATGCATTTAGCATAATCATGTCTCCTTATTTCCTTCTCTCTTGTAATGTTATTAGGTTTAATTTTTCTTGTCTTTCATTATAGCTTTTTTAAAAAGAGACAATGAATGGTGGAAGGAAAACTAAGGAATTTAAAAAAAAAAAAAAAGTCCATGTGCCTAAAGGCATCCTCCATTCATAAAATATTTATACCAACTGGATTTAAATAGAAGTGGATTAAATTTTGTGGGAAACAACTCCCACGAAGTGAATTCCAGAGAGTAGTAGTTCTGGGGGTAAATGAATTTTGATAAGCAAAGGTTTTGCATTGCGGGGGAGATAGCGTGAGTTCACTGGGCCTCCCAGCTGCCCGAGTATCGGGAGAAAATGTGAAAAGGAGGCATAATTGTAGCAAGTTCGTCAGAGCACTTACGGTAAAAATATTGGTAAAATATTGCTAAAGAAGCAACGTCTCTACGTACTGATAATGGAGGAAGGTCCTGTCTATTGGCAGGATTATTGACTAATCTAATGGCTTTATTTTGAATTTTGTCCAACTGCCTCAGTGCAACCGCTCTACATCCACTTCACAGTGGCGAACATTGTTCGATCTGAGAACGCACATGATTTTTGTATATGGTGGTCAACTGCTCATCAGTGAAGAAATCACGAACTCTGTACAGAAGTCCAAGTTTTTTAGAAGCATTTTTAGCAAGGGATTTAGCATATGCTGTCCAGCTTAGGTTGGTGTTTAGTGTGACACCTAGGATATCAATTGTAGTGGATATGAGAATACTGACATCATTTAAATTTATGTGGGAGTCTTGAGGGCTTCTTTCTGTTGGAGAAATTAATGTATTTAGTTTTCTGAGCATTAAATGTGACCAGATTTGTTTGTCCCCATTCATTAATTTTAGAAAGGTCCTGGTTCAGTGAAACTGCTGTGTTTATTTGGGAATTTATAATATCAGATTGGGTAAAGTAGATACTAAATATGAAAGAACTATGAAGTGTCGAGTCATCAGCATAAGAGTGTAGCCTATTGGGTTGTGTGTGACAGATAGGTCATTTAGATGAAAGAGAGTTGGGGCCTAAGCTGATCCCTGAGGTACGCCAGCCCAACTTCTTAATGCCTTTTGAACCTTTTCAATCTTATCTATGTGTTTTTTGAGACGTGGATTCCAGACTGCAGATGTATACAACAAGTCTAATGAATGATGGTATCTTCCTCAGCTGCTCAGCATGTCTACACCTCTACATGTGAATTCTACTTTCACAAGCAAGCACTGTGTACATGTTCCATACTTTCTCACTGATGCAGTCAGCCGGAGATAGTCTGTTTTTCACTCGTAGGTCCTTCTCCTTTTCTGATATGTGTATGGTTGAATTTCCTAGCTTATATTCCCTGTCTGGTCTTTTTACACTTCTACCAAACTTGATTACATGGCGTTTGTCTACACTGAATTCCATTTGGTATCTATTGCTCCATTCATGAAGCTTATTTTATTCTTCTTGTAGCTCTCTGCGAGAGTCTGTGTTTGTAATTCTCCTTTGTATTTTTGCAGCATTAGCAAACATATGCGGATAGCTTCCATTTCCAATGTTGCTGTCAGTGTCATTTTTGTATCTACTATAAACATAATTGGTGCCACGCCTGAGCCCTGTGGGACTCCACTAGTCACTTTTCTCCATAATGAGTAATATCCCCTTAGTACTGTTCTCATTTCCCATTTTCTGAGAAAATCTTGCATCCAACAGTGCAGATTACCTTGGATTCCTCCTTGATGGTATGGTTTCCATGAAAGCCTTTGGTGTGGTCTCTGTCAAATGCCTTTTTGATCTCCAAATAGATACTGTCTATCCATCCTTCTCTTTTCTGTAGAGTTTCTGCAACTATATGATAGTAGCTTAAATAGATTAGTAACACATGATTTTCCCTTTCTAAAACCGAACTGTCTTTGTTATATGTTTTTCCTGATGATTTACTCAAGTTTTTCTTTTCTGAAGTCTTAGTTAGGTCTTACAATGCTGGTCAGTGATATTGGTTGGTAGTTAAGTGGATTTTGTCTATATCCTTTCTTGAAGAGGGGAACAATGTTTGCCTTCTCCCAAATATTAGGTAGTTTGCTTTGACTTGAGGATTCCTTGAATATTAAATATAATGGTCTGCTTAACTATTCTGCACATTCATGTGATATTCAACATGAAATCTCGTCAGGACCATTTGCTTTTCCCTTTTCTAATTTGCCTAATTCTTCCTGGACCCTTGTTCCTAAATGACTGTATTTGCTAACATGTATGGGCCTGCATGTTCCTTTTCATCTCTCTCATATCTTCTTTCTTCTGTAAAAATCGATTGGAACTTTTGTTTAGTACTTCACAAACATCTTCTTCATATGACATAGATTTTCCCCTCATCCATAGTGGACTGTATATTATCTTTGATTTTAGTTTTCCTTCGTGTGTAGCTACAGAACAGCTTCGGTTGATCAGTACTTTTATTTATAATGTCTTCCTCAACCTGCTTTTCAGCTACATTCCTTACCGTTGTATAATCATTTCTTGCCTGTTTATAATGTTATATACCCTCTTACTATGACGTTTTCTGTATATTCCACAGCAAATCTTTTTTCCCTTTTGCTTTTCTTACATTCTGTATTAAACAATTTCCTTATCCTTATTTCTGTTTCTTTGTGTAGGGATATAATTTTGGACTCCTGTTTCGTAATTCAAAGAATTTTCTAAATATAACATTTATGTCTTCTGTAAGCTCCTTTCCCCAGTCTGTTTCTATGAAGTACTTCTGTAGGTCATGATAGTTCCCCTTTTGTAATTTAGGTTCTTTTTTAACTTTCATTATCGCTAACCATAACATATTCTTTCCTGATATTGCAATTTAATACTGGATGTTCGCTTTTACCGAAAGGAGGGTGGTACATTATGTTGTCAGTTTCATTTTCTTGCCTAGTAAGTAGAAGATCTGATAATGATGGTTCTTCTGATCCTCTTTTTCTGGTGTTAAACTTCACATGTTGTGTTATGAAAAACTCCAGTATCAGATCCAGGAGCTTTTGATCCCAAAAGCTTTCATAGCTTCTTACATCTAGAGTATTCCAATTTATATTTGTGTTCAAATCTTCAAATCTCCAGTTAATATAATTCTTTCAGATTTTTCTTCCATTCTGTGTAGTAGGGTTCTTAAACTCAGTATTGTACTTTTTGCCAAGTCATCATATTCACCTGTATCCCAAGTGTTTGTCTTGGTTTGCATGTATAAATTTGCCACCATTATTTTCAATTCAGATGTGTTGATTGCTGTAATTAATTCTGCCTTCGAGGGTATATCTAGTTCTATCCCTTTGACTTGGATTTTTTTTTTTTTTAATATCATAATGCCTCCTTTAACATTTCTACCTCTTCTTCATATATTGTATTGATAAAAATTTAGGGTGTTACTGGCTATCCTTGGGGTTAATTTTGTTTCAGCTAGGCAAATAATATAAGGGTCCTTTTCTTTGGTATACTCGTTTATCACTAATAATTTGGATGCCATTCCATCCACATTTGAGTATATCATCTTAGTTATGTGCTTTACCTACTTGACATAGGTTGAGTCTACTGCATTCTTTTTTTTAGTCCCTGTTGTTTCTATGGCATTTTCTTACGTCTAACCCTACTACTGCAGTGTATTCATTTGTAATACAGTAGTATGTAAGCATGTTACCATGTTGTATGTTCTACCAGTAGTCTATAAGTGTTCTAAGTAGGGCGTACGTGACCTAAATCTCTAATCTAAGGTCTGGCCTAGTTCAAATTCTGCTGACAGTCTTTTCAAGAGATGCAAGCAGGCTTCTCTCCCTCAGTTACCGGACTTGCATGGTGGAGGTTGGATCTGTACACAGCGTGTACAAATACATAACCATAAAATCACCCTGGACTTTGGATTCACCTACAAGTGATGAGTGGGGGTTTAACACTTGGTGGATGGCAGTGGGATAAATGTCATTTCACGTCTTCTGAGGGCAATCTCTGTGTTACTGCCTCCTTTTGCCCACAGTACTGCACCTTTCACGATGATAGTCTGTTCTGCCCCCAGCCTCCAGCCTCTTTGCAATTTTGGTGTGGTTCTGCTGTGGTTTTGTTATGGGATTATCTAACCCACACCACCCCCCACCTACCACCATGCCGCAACAACCACAGTGAGCCTCCACCACTAACCTCACTACCTGCCTGAACTGCCAGTCCTGTACAACCCATTATTACGTTACCACGCTGCACGGGTTTAGTGAATTAGCCCTCATAACCCAACCAACCTCCCCAGCCCCCCACTACAGTGAGTAGCCCCAACCGCCGCCTAACGCGGTGCGCCATTGTCACCCTCACCAACTTGCCCTGACATCACGAAGGAGGGAGCGTGGCCACTCACAGACGGCTACGTCACACTCTTCCGCTCCTATCAGCTTCTCGCCTCGCCTGGTGCCTGAGTGCCTCCTGGTTATGTCACGGTCTCCTCTGCTCAATCAATGCCTTCCATGGAAGGAGGGAGTTACCGGGGGTGCTGCCACACTCTATACTGCCCCACTCTATGCCCTGCCTTCGAGTGAAAACCACATTCTTATCTCCAGTATACTATAAATATATATTTTTTTTTTTTGGGGGGGCATCTTCATGCATTTTCTTATCAAACTACTTCACTCGTTTCCACAGAGATGTCATGCTATCTCTACAGTTTGTGATTATATTATTCATTTACTTCTTTTCATTACATTGCATTCTTCGTTCCTCATTTTTCGTTCACTCACTCCTACTTCGTTCCATTTTCTCCCAGTTACCTTCACGTTTCGCCTTACATAACTCATTCATTCTTATTCATATTGCAATAAGTATTTTCATTGATTCATTCATTTATTTATTTATTCATTTTATTCCTCCCCTATTAATGTTTTTTTTTTTTTTTTAAGAAAGTAGATCTCTCCCCAGTTGAATCTGACTGAAAATGACGATAAAGTATGTGATGATAGTGTAATATATCTTTGCAGTGGAAAGTCATATAACAAGACTCAAGCAACTCCTTCGACTACTTCAACATTTACCACTGCTACTACTACTACTACTTTTACTACTCCTACCACACCTACTACCACCTATACAAACCCTACCACTGCTGTCGGTGATCCAGATAAATTGACACCAGATACCCTATCATCTTCCCCAACTGATTCTCTAGAATTCCCACAACCTTCACCAAAGCCTCTGTCCTTACCTTCTGCTACAAATACGCCACCACAAACTCCGACACATACCACTGCCACCACAACAGTCTCTTCCCATGCACCATCTCAACTTACTACAGTGACTACTTCCACACTTTCTCAACTTCACAGTCTTCTTACGATGACAAATCAGGCCTCACTCCCACACTCCATATATTTGGATCATGCTAACCGCCTATAATTCACGGGAGAGGATAGTTCATTCTCCATCTACGACTTCCTCAAAGAGGATGAAACAGACATTCGCAATCGGCAAATCACAATTGAACCCCTGAAGGTCTCTTATTTAATGGGTCGGTTACACCAAGGCTGATCACCTATAGGAACTGCAATTCGTGTGGGACACTTTGAAGATTGTCATACATTCAATGCATGCCACCAACAATTAATTCAGCTCTGTTGTAAGCATTCCAATGCCACATCTCTCATTGGTTTAAATAATCTCCTCAAGCAAATGGACGAGGATATGAAGATACCATTAAAAGATGCAAGGGTAATTGAGGCAGCCGCTGTGATGAAAGCTACGAGTTCTGAGATGTGCCGATTGTTGCATGACACTCAATGGGTATATGAAGTCAATGGCTAGCTTATGCTTACACTACAGTTTTGGAGATTTGGTGGGGTACCTAAGATTTATGAATTGGCTAACTGATCACCAGCAGGAATTAGCCCTAGAGGTTGGTTTTAATCCACGTGATAAAATTGTTAACATCTCAAAGGCCATGGTAAAAAGATTGGGCTCATACATCACTTGCCAGGCCAGTACTCACACCTCAGCCTCTCACTCCACGGACGCTA
The DNA here is from genome assembly GCF_032717465.1 of Coenobita brevimanus. Taxonomy (NCBI): domain Eukaryota; kingdom Metazoa; phylum Arthropoda; class Malacostraca; order Decapoda; family Coenobitidae; genus Coenobita; species Coenobita brevimanus. Next base: position 13,352,285 of record NC_136973.1, on the reverse strand, counting down.
CTTGGAAAGTCCTACATACGTCTGCCACTTAACTGGAAAAATCATGTTCACGGTCAGCTACAAGAGGGAAACCTAGCACTCATTTTCACTCACAGTACTGATCACCAGCCCATGGTTGTGACCAGTCTAATGTGCGACGGGGCAAACAATCCTCGATTGTGTGATGGCACTGCAGTAACATCGGTCATCGGGAGTCCAGTTGTTCTCGCAAACAAAGATGGAATCGCTCACAGGGGAGGCAGCACACACCTTCACGATCCCGTCGTCTTACATGCAAATATCACAAAAACAATACAACTCACTTTACTGATGAATGTCGCTACCTTAAGAGCTGCCAGTTGGGGGACGAGGAGCACCCGTATAAGAAGAATGTAACGTAACAACGAAAGATACGCCCGTACCAGAAACTAAGGTAACAGAAGATCAACTCCCCATTCACCAGTTAGGGCCTATAACTTCTTCAGGCTTAGTTATTCTAGGATGGAACGTAGAGGTACAAAGCTCCTTTTTCGTGGACACTGGATCTATGGTAAATTTGATCTCTGATACCTCTCTAACCCCTTAACCGTGAGGCGTCACTTTCGTGATGCTTGGGAGCAAGGGATCATACCGCGAGGCATCACTTTTGTGATTCTGTGTTATTTTGAATTCACCCGGGATTTCAAGTGGTGGCTTGTATCATCTATCAGTACTGCCAATGTCCAACACTAGTCAGCACTCCTAATCTCATCTGTACTCCCATCCATTGTTGACAATTTAGCCATTTCTCCCCATTCTTGACTCCCCTCCCTACCTCCCCCCCATTACCCTCTCATCTCGCCTGCCCGGCCATGCTGTGCTAAATAAATCCTCCCTGGAATTTTCCACTGATTTCATCCATTGAAATAAGCCCTATGCCGTATTATTATACCAAATTATATATACAAAAAAAGATATAAGGTAAGTGATAGTGCCATACACCTGCAATTGGCTAATTGTCACCTGACAACACCTCACATGCAGTTGTTCGCTAATTTTTGCTGTTTATTTCCCCTTGAAATGTGCCGTATAATAAAAATATATATATATCAGAAAGGAAGGGAGAAGCCTAAGTGATATGTACATTCACCTGGAACTACTTAATTTATAATGTATTGTCTAGATTTCCTGCCAATCATTTCATTGCGTATATATTAGCAGCTGTCACCACGCTGACATTGGCAGCATTGCACTCCCCCTATGCCACCACACTGTATTCAGTTTACTGTCGTCTTTCAAGGTGAAACTATGTCGGACTTGCGCCTGTCAAATTCCATCGCTTTTTAGCCCCATGCAAAGGGCCCTGTGACCTCTGCCCCCTACTAAAGCTCGTGTGGAAAGGGGTAAAGGGCTAAGTGACTGCTGTGGAACGTGAACTGGCTAATTTATCAGTGAAAATGATGGAGTGATTACTATCATTCTGGTGAGTAAAACAGTGCAAGTGGAAATGTAATGTGTAAACAGCAAGTGAAAGCAATGAATGTAAATATAAGTGAACAGTGGAAAATAATTTTATAAGTTACTGCAAGTGACAGTGCATAACACAGTGTAAATAAAATAAAAGCGTAAATAATGTTAATAAAATAGAGAATGTAAATAGAAATGTAAATGAGTAGTAATATAAGAATACGAGTATATATACTAGGAGTAATGAAAGTGAAAGTTTCACTCTAGCATGTATGAATACTGGGAGTTATGAAAGTGAAAGTGACAGATTCACTCTCAACGCTAGTATACAGGACAAGAAAGTGAATGCTACGAATTTTACTGAAAGAGAAACTGAATGCCTACAGTGACAATGAACTACTATTACTGAAGAAAACTTACGGATAAAGACTGCAGATATACATAAGTGTTATATACAGTAGTAATAGAAATATAAAGTGTGAGTGTTTTTATGAATAATAAATGACAGAACACCAGCGGCGAACGAGCGCAAGTGGGAAGGTCATACGCGCTAGTAACTTTCATTGCTTTCACAGTGTTTTCTTTTTTTGGAGTATGGATTCCAAACTATTTGAAAATCATAAATAGTGTTTCTAGTGATAATTATAGGCTGTGGTAATCATATTACAGGTTGTCAGAAAGGGTAAAGTGGAGACTTCGTTACTCAACTTCAGAGGTCTCCACAAGTCCTACGGTTCTCGACGAAGGCTCAACAAACATCCCAGGAGAAAGCTGAAGGTATGTGCCATATGCTTATTTAATTTTAATATTCTAAGACTAATAACTGATTTTTGGCAAATATTTTGAGAGAGTCTGTCGGAGCGCGAATATGCCCGCGAGACACGCAAGTCAAGTCAGAACAACCCCGCAGTTTAGGGGTACAGCACTGGGGGAAGAAGTAGAAGAGTTGGGCTCATCGAACCACCTGACATTCACTTATGCAGCATGGATGGCTCAGAGTTTCAGGTCAAGGGAAGAGTCACTTTAGAGGTACATTTTGGTAAAGCCTTAACACCTTTTACTGCTGAATTTCATGTAACCAACGATCTCAGATATCCAGCAGATACTCTTATTGGCTTCCTGACAACGGCTTAACATGCAATTGCCCTGTTACCTACTTGTGGTAGTATAGACATTAACTGGTTCCCAGTATCTAGGATGGAATACCCACGTCCAGTACCCTCCCAAATAAACTCAGTTATTCAGTCTCACATGACCCCACCATTACCCGACAGTAAAGAGGTAGATGCATCACTACTTGAACAGCCAAATTCACTATCATCTAATGCTACACCCTCTAAGAATTCAATAGTGGATACACCCTCTGAGCATTCAGTAGTTGATCATGTCAACCCCTCTAACAGTGGGACAATAGCTGACTCACACGTCTCATTTAACTACCTCACATAGTTTGAATGATGTTCTACAACACGCAGAGACGAGGCATGCAGTAACAAATCAGTGCACAATTTTGTTGCCACATATGTTTACCAAAGTCTCTGTTCGTGTTGTGGGTGTAAAGACAAGAGTGGATGTACAAACCCTACCTGAGACGTGTTGTGTGAGTGGCTTAACTTATGAGTCAGCATTGTGTACTGTGCTGGAGGATAGCACATCACCTGTACTTAGCCAACACTACTAATGCCCCACTTCAGCTGCGTACGGGTTCACAGATTGGTGATTTCTTGGTACACCCAGTGGCTGTACATGTGTACCAGGACTTCCTACTCTCTGTTGCAGATGTGCACTCAGTTGCTCAGTCCACCAACATTACCACCCCATCTAATCCTGAATCTTAGGTGAAACAGAATGATTATCCTGAGTACAGAAGTCAGTTGCTTAATCTCTTGCGAGACTGTCATGAAGTAGTAGCCCTACATGGTGAGAACATGGGCAAAACTAGCTTAATGCAGTACAATATTGCATTGTAGCCTCGAGCTCAACCAGTATATATCCCCGCCTACCATTTACCGCACAGCCAACGCCAACAGGATGATCGTCTTATTCAAGAAATGTTAAAGTCCGACGTTATTGAACAATCTAACAGTCCGTGGAATAGTCCACTATTTCTCGTTCCAAAGAAAAGTGGTGAGTTACGACCAGTCATAGATTACAGACGTGTAAATGTGCTGACTGTCCTGAACAGATTCCCAGTTCCTGTACTCACTGATTTGTTGGAATCCTTACGAGAAAACAACTGTGTTTTCTCGTCCCTAGATCTTTTGAGTGGCTACTGGCAAGTAGAAATGGAGGAATCATCTCATCCAATCACGGCTTTTAGCACCCCATCCGGTCGTTATCAATTCCGTAGATTCCCATTAGGCTTGAGAAATGCACCGTTAGCATTCATGCGGCTAATTCAAACAGTTTTCACTGGCTTGATAGGTCACTCAGTCTTTGCTTATCTAGACGATGTCATAATCACTAGTCACTCTGTAGAGGAACACTTAGAGAAATTGGCTGAGGTATTCACTAGGCTCAAACAAGCTGGACTTAAAATCAAACTGTCAAACTGCATATTTTACGTAAAAGGTTACAATTCCTAGGACATGTCATCGATGCTCATGGAATTCATACATCAGATGACATGGTTAGTGCAGTAACAAACTTCCCTACTCCCATCAACACTGATGCAGTATGCAGTTATTGCGACCTTAGTGGCTACTATCATCATTTCATCAAAGGGTACGCCCAAATAGCTCTGCCGTTAACAAAACTGTTAAAGAAGAATGCGCCTTTTATGTGATCAGATGAACAAGTTACTGCATTTACAACCTTGAAAACCGCTCGTGCACAAGTCCTGGTTTTGGCATTCCTTGATTCAATCAATCAATCATTTCCTGTGGCACCCTCGGGGATGCATAGGGCCTCGATGAACTCACACCACCACATCCTATCTTGTGCTAACTCCTCAAGATCTCCCCAACACTCATCTCCAGCTTCCCGTCTCATTGTCCTCACCCACGTCTCTTTTGGCCTTCCTCTACCTTTCCTACCAAGTGCCACCCACCCTGGTGTACCTCGTACTATTCCCTGTCTCCTATACACATGTCCTAGCCACTTCCATCGTGAGAACCTAACATATTCATCGACCGGCTGCCTCCCGTTATTTCTCTAATTCTACTATTTGGTATCCTTTCCCACCACTTAACTCCTAATATTCTTCTAAGTGCTTTGTTTTCAAACACCAAGAATTTATTTTCCATAGTCACTGTGCTGTACCAAGACTCGTGTCCATAAATTAAGATACTCCTAACCATTACCTTATAAAGTTTGATTTTTGTATGTACAGAAAAATTGTTATTATTCCAAATATTTTTAAGCATTCCCATTGCCTGAGTAGCCTTCTTTAACCTTTCCTCGAATTCAAAGTTCAAAGAACCATCCTTGGCTAAATAAGTACCTAAATATTTAAACCTATCAACTTGCTTTACAACCATACCTCCAATTACTGTACACATTCCTGCGCATTTTCCATATTCATATTGATTATTTCAGTTTTTCCAAAATTAATAACCAAACCCACCTTACGACCTTCACTCACCAAACAGTCCAACACTCTCTGCATCTCTTCTGGCCCATCACAAATCAAAACTATATCATCTGCATAATCTAAATCCAAAAGTTTCCTGTTCTCTCCCCAAAGTATACCTGCACCGGTTTCTGTTCCAACGCGTTTCATAATGTAATCAATGACCAATATAAATAGTAAAAGCGATAGAACACCACCTTGAATTACTCCGGACTTGACTTCAAACGAATCACTCAGACAACCATCAACCATCACTTTACAAAATGTGTCCTCATGCATGTTCATAATGACCCTCACAAACTCCTCTGGTATTCCATAATGTCTCATGATCTTCCCCACAGTCTCTCTCGAAACACTATCAAAAGCCTTTTCAAAATCAACAAAACAAAGACTTAACGGTACTCTCATTTCATTAACTTGCTGCATCAAATGCCTAACTATAAAGATCTGATCATTGCAACCACGTCCCTTTCTAAAACCAGCCTGTTCTTCCCTCAGAATACCCTGAACCACCGGCTCCAACCTATTTAACAACACTCTGCTGAAAACTTTCAAAGCTATCGGTGACAAAGAGATTCCCCTCCAATTACCACATTCACTCAGGTCTCCTTGATTATTCAAAACCATTTCGTCTGTATGCTGTTGCTTCCGGAAAGGGCCTCAGTGCTGTTCTCATTCAAAATGACTCCAAAGGAAAGAAACGTGCCATTACCTATGCCAGCCGTGTGTTAAACTCCGCAGAAAAGAATTACACTGTATCTCACTGGGAAGCTCTAGTCATGCTCTGGTCCCTGAAACATTTCTGTGACTCATCTGCGGTTACCCTGCTCACATCCAAACAGACCATCTTCCCTTGTGTGACCTTTTTCGGGGATGTAATCTTTCTGGTCGACTTGCACATTGGGCAGTCACTGTTAATTATTATAATCCTACATATGAATACGTTCCTGGGAAGTCAAATGTTGTAGCTGATGCTCTTTCTCAGCATGTAGCCACAGTCTCGACTTGTTGTGACGTAAGTTTGACATTCAGTTATGACACATTCCATGGGTTCCAGCGTGTTCATCCTCTATGGTCTCAGGTCATATACTTTCTAGAGTCCAGTGATGATTCTTCCTTGCCCAAGTTTCCAGTCCATGTATCTGATTTCTTCCTCAATGAATTGCTTTATAAAAAATTGGTACTCACATTTAACAATGTGCCTTGTCGCAAAGTTAAGCAACTAGTCATTCCAGCAGACTTGAGTCCTGCTGCTCTTCATTTAATCCACGACACCCATCACGCGTCACACCCTGGTAAAGACAGAAGCTTACGACAGGCATGTCTTTCGTATTACTAGCCCACTATGCGAAAGGATATAGAAGCTCACTGTGAAGCATGTTTATCGTGTGCTAGTCATAAAGGAACAACTGGTCAACCTGCTCCTATATTGCAATACCTAGTACCGTCAAGGCCTTGGAAAACTGCCTCCCTTGATCTTCTGAAACTATCCCGTACAGAATCTGGCTTCATCTGTCTATTAGTAGTAGTCGATCATTTCTCCAGATTCGTCATATTGGTTCCATTACATGACAAATCTGCTAATGCAGTAGCCCATGCTTTTGTTAATTCAGTCATTTGCCCTTTCACAAACCCAGAAGTCATTCTAACTGATAAAGGGTCAGAGTTCAACAATTCAGTGCTGGAAAATATTTGTCTTCGATACGGAATTTAAAAATGCAGTATAGTTGCCCATCATCCAGCCTCAAATGGCCTAGTAGAATGCCAGAAGAGGAAGATATTGGAGAGTCTGTTTACATAGTGGGAGATCAGAGTTCCACTTGGGATGAGTGGATTCCGCAGGTAGCTGCATCAATTAATTCGTCCATCAATAAGTCAGTTGGTGAAACACCATTCTTTGTCATCTATGGCTTTGACAAAAGACTACCTTATTCCTTACTGCAATCCAAAACTGATCCGATCTACAATCACGATGACTATGACAGGGTTCACCTATCAAATTTTCAGAAAATTCATAAGTACATTCAGGATAATCTGGCCCTCACATATGCAGAAATGGTACGTAAACAACACGCAGCTGCCCCCGATGTTACCATCCAAGTAGGTGATTTAGTTTTTGCCCTAGATCACAAGCAAGAATCAAAACTAGATAGTAAATTCTCGGGTCTTTTACGTGTCATCCCTCATAAGGGCAATAAATTCGAAATAAAAGATCTGTCTAAAGCAGAGAGCACATGGGTGCATGCCAATGATCTGAAATGTGCATTGAGGGGCATAGCATTGGAGCAGCCACTAGGAGAGACCTCATCTTCTCAACAAGGAAATGCTTCTTCTTCAGGTCCTTCTGCTGACACTTCTTCAGCCTCTTCTTCTCCTAGAAAGACGCCACCTTCCCGTGCTATTAATAACTACCGTGCAAAGTTGCGTTCTGCCACCAAGTCTCTTACGTAACATTATCATCTCACACTCTCGTCATAATCCTCTTCATTAGCTTCGCCTCTAACATCAACTTATTTTATAGTAAAGATGTTGTGGGTCTATGTGCTGGCAGTGCTGACTCTGGTTGGGTCTAGGTTGGGTGAGGATGATGGTGTTGTATGGCCTGGGGCCTTGGTTGGTGCAGAAGGCGACGTAATGGTGGTGAAAGATGTAGTCTCCTTGCGCTACGACCTAGAGCTGCTGGCCGCAGTGGCCATTGCCCTGCCCGATTTCGCACACCAGTTCAAAGAGTTACAGGCCTTATTATCTGCTATCAAGGAACAACACCCTAAGGATGCATTTTGGTACCCACTCTAGCTACCCATATGCTGGAAGATGGATTATGTTAGGCTTCAGGTCTCTCATCTCCAAGACTCTTTCCCTAACCAAACACACATAGGTCGTTCACGAGTGAAACATGGACTCTTTGATCTTGGAGGAGAAATTCTAAGTGGATTGTTTAGCGTGGCGACCACCCGTGACCTTTCTGGATTTAAGTCTGACCTTGTTGAATTAGCCAATACCCTAGAATCTCAAAACAAAGTAATTAATGTTCAACATTCTATGCTACAGAAAATCACACACACAACAAAGGAACTCTCAAAAGTCAATATTGTCTCAGAACTTTTATATGTAAAACTACACACAAATAATCTACAGGTTTCTCTAGACTTTCTTGTCTTCCAGGTTTCTATCTTAACCCACCACATGCCGGCTATTTTTAGCCCTATGGGTCACCCCAGTGCCGGCCATTTTTCGACTTTTTTTTTTTTTTTTTGCTAAAATGATATATTTTGATGTGGAATAAACGAATTTTGCCATTAAAATGCTCACCGAGGCTCGGAAGTGAGTTTTATCGAGTCCTGCATACTCGTGTACAGGTATAGCCGCTCTCTCACGCTCACCACGTATGTGAGAGAAAGCCATTTTCTATGTAAGGTATACTCAGGTATTTATGCTGGTAAGGTATGGCAATGTTCAGTACACTTTTCTGATTACTTATTACTTCAGCATCTATCACAGTTTGCATGTCTTTCTCACTGTGAATGCATTATCTTACACTTACTTGAAGATAGGTACAACCTGACTTCATTACATACAGTCCTGGCACTTACAAGAAGGTATTTACAACTTGACTTCACTATATAGTCCTTACACTTACAAGAAAATATTTACAACTTACACTTACATGAAAATATTTACAAAATGCCTTCACTATGTACAGCACTGGGTGAGGCACACAAGCAGAGTGAGGCATAGCGAGCGTGAGGGAGGGAGCGAGTGAGTGTATGGTCTTGACAGCCTGGGGGATGGTAGAGGAACAGTTACCTTACATGCCTGCCAATTTTTACCTGCGAATCTTGAAAAATGCGGTCACAGTGAAGTTTTTTATTTTAAACCATTTTAAAACGGCACTGGCACTGGACGCAGAATTATGTCAGACCATTTTAAAACGGCACTGGCACGCTGCGGGTTAATTTGTATTCTGGTAAGCGCTGTCTGATCGTGTCACTGTAGATTTAGTACCTATCTCTGACCTCTGCTTTACATTGGAATGGGCTCACTCCACTTTCGACTTATCTCTAGTGATTTCATTTTCCTCCTTCGAATACTACTACCCAATATTTGAGGCCACGTTCCATACTAAAGAAATAGTTGTTCATATCCATCTTCGTTCTTCTATCCCATTTGACCTCTTTCACATCATTCTTTTTGCTTTCTGGTACAATAATTCCCTAGTACAGGCCTTTGTTTCTTCGGAGTACTTCCATCTCTCACATGATCATATTTCTGTTGCTTTCACATCCTCAAGTGATCTCGACAGGTGTGCTTTTCATACACCAAACGCTCGAGTTTGTGCTGCGTACCTTCTGATAATCTTTCCTAGCAGCGTAGCTCCTTGCGAATCTGCTTTAGTCCGTAATTTCTCAGTACAACTTGTCTGTTACTTTCTTCCTTCCCCCAAGCTCCAGGTGCACCATGCTCGTCTGAACCACATCCGCTATTTCTTCTATAGTGTCTTGACTCCTGTCAGTCTTGTTTGTCCTGGAACTCCTGTTTTCTCAGTTTCTGCAACTGGTTTGTACAAGGCCCCTCATTATTGTACAGTAAAATCGGAGTCTGTAGTCGCCCATGCTACTCATTATCACTTTCCACTTAGCTCCCTCAAATATGACATCTTCAAACCCTTTCATATTACCTTCCATCTGCCAGTTGACAATCTTTCCATCACATCAGATAACCTACGCATGCTGGATTTTCTAAATCAGACTGATTTTATTATGGACCAGTTTTCTTCAGCCTTTAACCGTTCATGGGTACATCCAGTCTTTGTGTTTCCCCCAGTGGTCATTTGTCTCATTGGATTTTTTGTTACTATATGTATCCTATACTGCTGTGTCAAGCGAATGGACAAAAGACTTCACGAGATCCGTGTTGCAACAAGATTAGTGCGACAACCATGAGACTTTGAAACTGTTAGTTCTAAATGACACTCATTATGGTTGATGAAGATGAGATCATCTAACTAGATACTGAACGAAAGATACCTGTGGATGACTGAAATTTTTTCTACCTGAAACAACAATATGATACTATAGACATAAACATTGGACAGTGGATCAATAACACAACAACTGATGCAACAGAAATAAGGAAAAGGAAATAAATATACGGATATTCCTATATATTTAGAGGACATCACTCTCAAGACAGTGCTTTCTATGCAAGATAAAGTATAGTGTATTGAGCTGCGATATGATTCCTTATAAACATATAATTATAATTAACAATGGTTACCCTATATATATATTTAAAACTTCATCTGTGAACTTGAGCAAAATTATATACTATATATTTCTACTATTACAATACTTGTCACATACCAAATGCCTTGTTAAGTCATTACTTATAACATTATGCATTATTACATTCTGATCTTACATTTATTAATAGCTATCACTGTCATTGTATTTTCAACATGGCCATGTACTGTAAATATATTTGCTTCCTTACTGGATCCAACTACTTGCATTACAAATTCATATACTCCCATGTAGTCAGCAGTTAACTATATTATCTGTCCAATTCCTCTCTCACCATGTTATTCACTGATGCCTCCACCTGCTCTGTACCTAGGCTACCTATGTAATATTCACCTAATTGTGTCAGGAGACACATTTTTTTTGCATAGGGGAAGGGAAAATTGTATCCATTTGTAATACAGTAGTATGGAAGCATGTTACCATGTTGTATGTTCTACAAGTAGTCTATAAGTGTTCTAAGTAGGGCACGTGACCTAAATCCCTTACCTAAAGTCCGGCCTAGTTCAAATTCTGCTGACAGTCTTTTCAAGAGGAGTGCACTGGCTTCTCTCCCTCAGTTACAGGACTGGCGCGGTGGAGGTTCGATCTGTATTCAACGTGTACAAATACATAACCGTAAAATCACCCCAGACTTTGGATTCACCTACAAGTGATGGACCGGCCTATCCCTACCGAAGCAGGGATGATATGGCCAATGTATCTTTACCCAGTGGCTTAGGCTGTCTGGTAGAGACTGTATGTAGGGTGAGAAGTGCTTGGAAGTGTAACTGTAGTGTTGTAGTGGCTTTGGATGTGTGTGTAGTCTGTGAACCATGTGTAATCGGCCCACCTTATGCCGGCTGGGTGCAAGCATACTAGTATGCGAGACTGGTTCAACCACAGCACCCCTTATGTTCGCCAGAGTAGTATGTGGCTCTGTTATCGCTTCCTAAAGTTTTTACAACTTTGGCGGGAGTTGAACCCGCATCTACCAGTATGTGAGATGCACACTCTACCACTGTACCACAGAGGCTCCATATATACAGAAATGTTCAATTACTTAAACATTTAAACATTTAAAATGTTTTTTTCAGAAAGTTTGATTGATTGGAAAACGATTAAAATGGTACGGCGAAAAAGTTTGATTAAACTGGTATTCGATTCTAGGCGTTTGAAAGTTTCATCAGTTTTTAAACTTTTTTGCTGTGTGTGTGTGTGTGTGTGTGTGTGTGTGTGTGTGTGTGTGTGTGTGTGGTCCACAGCCATGCCTGTGCGTGGATGTGTGTATGCGTTTTCAGTGAACCATGTGAATTTCATGGTTTATATTCGAGTTTATTTTGCTCCTTTTATGAGGCTTCAGATACACAAATCACAGATCATATCAGATGTGCCATTGCAAATCTGAAACACCAAGAGACAGGAGTGGGAGTGATGGTGAGGGAGACCGTATTTTTGGCAATGCAGAGGGGGATGATTTCTTCAACAGCATCGTGAAAACTCCTACAAGAGGAGTACTATCGGCACCTGAATAAGCTCCACATCCAGAATAATGCTGTCCTCGTGTCAACCCCCTCCCCTCAGTAGAAAGACTGCTCAGTGCTGCCGGTCGTGTACTAGGATGCCGCAAAGCGGTGGATGACGAATTCTTTGAACTTTTGTTGCTCCTGAAACTCGACAACTCTTCGTGGGCAAAAAAAAAAAAAAAAAAAATTCTCCTTGGTCCAATTCAAGAGAATACCTATTTTGTACATGAATAGTGGTTGTAATTTGCTATAAACCAGCGTGGCAAAGGAGTGTACAGAATGCGAGTATGATAAAGTGTAAGAATATATTTATACACTAAAATATGGTATTTTATATCCTCTATTCCGTACAGCTCAAAAGTTTGAGTAAGTTTTAAAAAGTTTAATACGGTACAAAAATATAGTTTGAAAACATGATTAAAATTCCATTCAAAGGGTGCTTGAAAAAGTCTGATTGAAAAAGTATAATATTGGTCAGAAAAAATTATTGAACATCCTGCATATTATATATATATATATATATATATATATATATATATATATATATATATATATATATGTATTGCCAGACGCCTCAATCCCGTTCGGGGTGGCCACAAACAAATCGCCTCCATGTCGCCCTGTCCCCCGCCATTCACTGCCATGCTCCCAACACACACATACCGCTCTCTCATATACCTCTCCACCCCATCCCTCCATCTCATCCTCGGCCTCCCCCTCCCTCTCCCCCACTCCTCCTCACTCAAATACACTCTCTTCGTCAGTTTTTCACCCTCCATCCTCTCCACATGGCCAAACCACCTCAGTGTATTCCTCCTAATGCTTCCTATCACATCCACTTCCACACCATAACGCTCCTTTATATCCTCATTTGTCAGCTTGTCTTTCCATGTGACTCCACAGGCTCCTCTTAAATAACTCATTTCCACTGCTCTCACTCTTGACTTGTGCCATTCCAACAACGTCTAAGCTTCACTTCCATACGTTAGAGTTGGTATCACAGTACTGTCATGTAGTAACTTTTTCACTTCCATGCTCACTTCCTTGTGTCTTATCTCTGCTTTCAAGGAACCAGCAACCTTTCTTCCCTGCTGTACCCTTTCAAGCACTTCACCCTCCAAACCTCCATCCTTACTCAACGCACTACCCAAGTACTTAAACGTACTCACATTCTCCAATTCCTCACCACCCAACCTCGCTGTACATTCACTGACTTCACCCCTCTCAAAGACCATCACTTTACTCTTCCCTACATTCACCTTTAGATTCCGTTTCTTACTCTTTCAAACTCATCCACCAAGCCTTGCAGATCCCCTTAGTCTTCACTCAACAACACAAAATCATCTGCAAACAACAGTCCAGGGAGTTTCCAAACACTACCCTCTCTCACCAGGGCCCTCCAACATCCACTACCCTACCTTGTACCTCTTTTATTACCCCATCCATGTACAGATTGAACAACCATGGAGACATGACACATCCCTGTTTCAACCCAACCTTCAAAGAGAAAAATTCACTCAGTTCACCATCCACACGCACTGCAGCCTTAGCACCATCATACATACTCTTCACAGCATTCAACGACTTCCCATCTACTCTATATATTCTTATTACTTTCCACAATCCTTGTCTATCTACCCTGTCATATACTTTCTCCAAATCCATGAAAGCCGCATACAACTTCTTTCCCTTCTCTAGAAACTTCCACTAAAGATCTAAGAATGAATATCTGATCTACACAACCTCTTCCCTTCCTAAAGCTTCCCTGTTCTTCTCCAACTAATTCCTCTGTTATTTCCCTAACTCTGTCAATAAGTGTCCTACCATACACTTTTCCTGTTATTCTAAGAAGACAAATGCCCCTATGAATACAACACACTTCTTTTTCCCGTTTTCATTTGTACAAGGGCATAATTATACCTGACTTCCAATCCTCCGGAACTCTACCTTCCTCCCAGGCAAATCTGCACATCTTCCACATTCATTCTACTAATATCTCTCCCCCATGCTTCAACATTTCACCACACACTCCATCAATTCCTGGGGCTTTCCTAATTTAACTTTCTTCATTGCATCCACAACTTCTGTCCTTCTGATTTCTTCCTGTCTTCTCACCTTCCTCCTTCTTCCAGCCATTTATACTCGCATCACTTCCATCCTCTATGTTCAACAATGCCTTAAAGTGTCCTCTCCATCTGCTCACTTTTTGTCCCTTCTCCACTAGTAATCTACCATTTTTATCTTTCACTCCCCTGCTAACTTCTCTTCCACCCTGTCTTACTCTCTTCACCTCTTTCCGGAACATTTTCTTATGGTCTCTCCACTTTATACTCAAATTCCTTCCAAATTCCTCATCCACTCTCTTCGTACTCTCTCTTACTAATCTTTTTACCTCTCTCTTTTATCCTACATATAAATCTCTCTTCCGCCTCTCAACTTCTTCCACGCCCCTATTTCTCATCCATTCATTGTATGCTTTCTTCTTTTGTGCCACAGCCTGTCTCACCTCTTCATTCCACCACGCTGTTCCTTGCACCCCTCTCTGTCTTCTCTTCATCCCACACACCACATCACATGCTGCACATATTTCTTCTGTGAATATCCTGCACACACCTTCCACGTCCCCCATCTGCTCCAATTCATATTTGCCCAATCATTCCTTCACTTCTCTCTTATATTCTGCCTTTGTCTCATCCTCTTGTAACCTTTCCACTTTCCTTGCAACTATTCCTTCTTCCCGTCCTTCCCTTCTTCTATTACTCCATCTTATTTGGGTCTTGATTCTGGCCACCACCAAATAGTGGTCAGAAAGTCCACTCCCCCAACCTCTATAGGCTCTTGCATCCATTACACATCTTCGCATCCTTTCATCCACACACACATAATCAATCATTGCCTTCCTTTCATTCACTTCGCCACCCACCCTTCTCATCAGTCGCCATGTATACCTGTGGATCATTTTATGCCTGAAGAGGGTATTGGCTATAACCAACCCCCTCCCAGCACAAATGTCCACTAACGCACTGCCATTCTCATCTATCTCAGCAGGCACACCCCACTCACCAACTTTTCCACCCACCTTCACATTCCCTACTTTACCATTCATATCACTGATCAAAAACACTCTCTCATTCTTTCCAAACTTTTCCATGCACGCTTCCACATTTGTCCAGAACTCGTCTCTCACTCTGCTTGCACGATCTTGCATTGGCGCATACACGCACACAATCGCCCACATTTGTATTCCAACTTTCAATCTTACCCACACAATCCTTGACCCAACAGATCCATACTCTCTTATGTTCTTCTTCCATCTTTTACTCACAACTATACACACTCCTTCTTTTGCCCTCTCATTGTCACCTACTCCTGCACATATACCCCATCCATACTCCCATTCTCTAACCTCTCCATTTAGTTTCAGTTTTTTTTTTTTTTTTTTTTATGTGCCCGACTCTAGGCATAGGCTTCACAGCCTGCTATCAAGGCCCAGCAGTCCTCCTACATTCCATACACCTCTACATGTCACCACTTCGGCGCTAACACCCACCGTCCATATTGAATACATGCTAGGGCTGTCTCATACAGGACTGGTGTATTGGTGTTAGCGGGGGTATTTTTACGACATGTCGGCGGGTCTTCTGGTAGATCAGTAAAGCCTGGTTTAATGAAATTCAAATCCTTAAACTGTTCCCTGCCCCAGCCGGGATTCGAACCTGGGTCCGTAAGGACTGCAGGCCACCTCTCTACCGATTGAGCCACCGCCTCCCCCCACATACATCAACTCCACATACATCAACTTTCGAACCCTCAAGCACGTGGACAATCTCTCTCTCTTTCACCTCATCATTCGCACCACTTACATTCCATGTTCCGATTACCATGTCCTTTGTCCGGTCCTTGGTCATCATCTTTTGGCCAGTCCTTGTCCGAGGCTTCTTGTTTGTCTATTTAGTTAGATGTTTTCCGGGGAGGGGCACTAACCCTCCGCCAACCCTTTTAGTTGCCTTGTACGACAAGCGGGGATACTGGGGGAGTATTCTTGAAAAACCCCCCTACCCCCAGGGGGTGTATATACATATATATATATATATATATATATATATATATATATATATATATTGCCAGACACGTTAATCCCGTAAGGGGTGGCCACAAAAATCCCGTAAGGGATGGCCACAAACAAATCGCCTCCTTATCACTCTGTCCCCTGCCATTTCACTGCCCTGCTCCCATCTCACCCTCCTCTCTCATATACCTCTCCACTCCATCCCTCCATCTCATTCTTGGCCTCCCCCTCCCTCTCCCCCCTTCCACCTGACTCACACTCTCCTTGTCAGTCTCTCACTATCCATCCTCTCCACATGGCCAAACCACCTAAGTTTGTTTCTCCTAACACTTCCTATAACATCCACATCCACACCACAGCACTCCTTCACTTCCTTATTTGTCAGTTTGTCTCTCCATGCGACTCCACATGCTCCCCCCAAATAACTCATTTCCACTGCTATCACTCTTGACTTCTGTCCCTCCAACAAGGTCCAAGCTTCGTTTCCATACGTTAGAGTTGGTATCACAATACTGTCATGCAGTAACTTTTTCACTTCCATGCTCACTTCCCTGTTCCTTATCACTGTTTTCAAGGAACCAGCAACCTTTCTTCCCTGCTCTACCCTTTCAAGCACTTCACCCTCCAAACCTCCATCCTTACTCATCACACTACCCAAGTACTTAAACATACTCACATTTTCCAATTCCTCACCATCCAACCTCACTGTACATTCACTGACTTCACCTCTCTCAAAGACCATCACTTTACTCTTCCCTACATTCACCATTAGATTCCGTTTATTACACACTCTCCCAAACTCATCCACCAAGCCTTGCAGCTCCCCTTTGTCTTCACTTAACAACACAGTATCATCAGCAAACAACAGTACAGGGAGTTTCCAAACACTGCCCTCTCTCACTAGGGCCACTCCAGCATCCATTGTCCTCCATTGCATGTCTGTTATAACCCCATCCATATACAGACTGAACAACCATGGAGACATGACACATCCTTAATTCAGTTCAACCTTCAAACAGAAAAATTCACTAAGTTTATTATCAATACGCACTTCAGCTTTAGCACCCTCATAAATACTCTTCACGGCTTTCAACAACTTCCCATCTACTCCATGTATTCTTAATACTTTCCACAATCCTTGTCTATCCACCTTGTTATATGCTTTCTTCAAATCCATGAAGGCCGCATACAACTTCTTTCCCTTCTCTGGAAACTCTTCCACTAATATTCCAAGAACGAATATCTGATCTGCACAACTTCTTCCTTTCCTATAACCTCCCTGTTCTTCTCCAACTAATTCCTCTGTTATTTCCCTCTGTCAATATGTATCCTGCCATATACTTTTCCTGTTAACTATAAGGCAAATGCCCCTATGATTACCCCACACTTCTTTTTCCCCTTTTCTTTTGTACATGGGAATAATCATGCCTGACTTCCAATCCTCCGGGACTCTACCTTCCTCCCAGGCCAACCTGCACATCTTCCACATCCATTCTATTACTATCTCTCCCTCATACTTCAGCATTTCACCACACACTCCATCAATTCGTGGGGCTTTCCCATTTTAACTTTCTTCATTGCTTCCACAACTCGCATCCTACTGATTTCTTCCTCTCATCTCACATCCCTCCTTCTCCCAGTCATTCCCCAGCCACTTACACTTGCACTGCTTTCATTCTCTACATTCAACATCTCATTAAAATGTTCTCTCCATCTGCTCACTTTTTCTCCCTTCTACCATTATTATCTTTCACTCCCCAACTGACTTCTTTGGCATCCTGTCTAACTCTCTTTGCCTCATTTCAGAACATTTTCTTACATTCCCTCCACTTTACACTCAAATTCCTTCCAAATTCCTCATCCCCTCTCTTCTTACTCTCTCTTACTAGTCTTTTCACCTCTCACTTCCTCTGTACACATAACTCTCTCTTCCATCTCTCAACTTCTTCGACGCCCCTGCTTCTCATCCACTCACTATATGTTTTCTTCTTTAGTGCCACAGCTTCTCCCACCTCTTCAGTCCACCATGCTGTTCCCTGCACCCCCTTTCGTCTTCACTTCACCCCACACACCACCTCACATGCTGCACAGATTACTTCTGTGAATATCTTGCACAAACCTTCCACATCCCCCATCTGCTGCAATCTTTTTTACCCAATCGCTCTTCCACTTCCCTCATATATTCTGCCTTTTTCCCATCCTCTTGTAACTTTTCTACCCTCCTTCTAAGAACTACTTCCTTCTGTCCTCCCCTTCTTCTATTTCTCCATTTTGTTTGGACTTTGATTCTGACCACCACCAAGTGGTGGTCCGAAAGTCCACTCCCCCAACCTTTATATACTCTTGTATCCATTACACTCCTTCTCATCCTTTCATCCACACACACATAATCAATCATTGCCTTCCGTTCATTCAATTGACCATCCACCATCCTCATCACTGGCCACGTATACCTATTGATCATTGTATACCTGAAGAGGGTATTAGCTATCGCCAACCCCCTTCCGGCATAAATGTCCACCAAAGCACTGCCATTCTCATCCATCTCTGCAGGAACACCCCACTCACCAACAACTCCATCCACCTTCACATTTCCTACTTTTCCATTCATATCTCCAATAAAAAACACTCCCATTCCTTTCAAACTTTTTCAAGCATGCTTCCACATTTGTCCAGAACTCTTCGCTCATTCTGCTTGCACGGTCCTGCGTTGGCGCATACACGCACACAATCGCCCACATTTGTAGTCCAACTTTCACTCTTACCCACACAATCCTTGAGCCAACCGACCCATACTCTCTAATATTTTCCTTCCATCTGTTACTCACAACAATACTCACTCCTTCTTTTGCCGTCTCATTCTCACCTATATATATATATATATATATATATATATATATATATATATATATTCCACTGATCTGTCCAAATTTTTAGATTTTGCTTCTTCTCTTTCTTCTTTTTGTAATCCCCATTCCTCCTGAGCTAGGCATCGCTTTATCAATCGTGTTCGGAATTCCTCGGATTTCTTGAGTTTGTTTATATTTTTTAATACTTCTTTGGCAGTGTTCACACTTTAGAAGGCTACTGTCAGGGGCCTTGCCTTGCTTCTCTCATTTTGCCCTAGTCTTTTATATTCCTCTGTATCTTTTTCACATGTGTCCTTTGATATTTCTTTCAATATTTTCATTTTATTTACCATCTCCTTTTGGTCTCTGGAGATTCTGTTTCTTATGTCTTCAATCATTACCAGTGATTACTATAGATCTGTTGATCTCAGCTGATTCCTGTATCAGCTTTGGGCTGTTTTATATGATTTCTTTCACTGCCTTATGCTTTTTTCTTCGATGTTGTTTTTAACTTTTTTTTACTCATTATTTCATTTGCTTCAGGTATCTTCTCTTCTGTATCACTGCTTTGTTCTATCAGACTAATGCATGCTTAATTATATTTGTATCATATTTGAATTTCTACGGAAATCTCTCATGGTTGGCCACTCTGCTCCCCATTTCACTTGTTTTCTTTCTCAGTGGGTCTACCTCAAATGACAACTCATCTATTGTTGTGTCTTTTCTGTTAATTTCCTTCATTAGTTCTTCATTTTTTCCTTCTGTGGGCGAAGTTCCTTTCTGAATGCCTCTATTTCCAGTTGAAAAGTTTTCTCCAGTTTGTTGACTTTCTCCACTAATTTAATATTTGTTTCCATTTGAATAAGTTCTCCGAATTCATCATTCTGTTTTCTAATTTCATCCCTTGTCTTACCTGCTAGAGGCATTTCTGGAAAGTACTCCATCTTATAGAAAGAAAATTTCTACTTACAATCTGGCATCTCCCTGATACCCACCTTGGTGTGGTATGACAACACTCTGATGTTTGCCTTGCCCCAGTGAATTCCTTGTAGCACTGATTTTTAGTGTATAGTTTCTATCGATTGCACTTTTTTTTTTTCTTATACTTGCTTCACTATATTAAATCATCAAAAACATTAGCCAAGTAAAAAGTCTGATTCATTATAGATACTCTTAGGTTTGACAGGTAACGGGACGCTGCAAATGCGTCCATACTTTCTCCCTGCCACTGTGTGCTCTTACCTAATTGTATCTTTACAGGAATGAGTCAAGCTCGTACTGTCCCGTGTCTTAAACCATATTTATCGTACATATCCTTAAATTTGTGAATTGTTTTAGCACACACTATTTCATTCGTTAGTGCATTCCATTGATCAATTACTCTGTTTGGGAAACTGAATTTCCTTACGTCTTTATCACCTCTCTTCTTATGCAGTTTTTTGCAGTGTCCTCTTGCTGATGCTTCTCCATATGTTAAGTAATCATTTATGTCTATTTTCTCCTTTCCTGATATGCATTTATATAGCATTATCATGTCACCTCTTTTCCTTCTCTCCTGTAGTGTTGGTAGATTCAGTTTATTTAGTCTTTCTTCGTAGCTTAGGTCCCTTAAGCTTGGTATCCATCTTGTAGCGGCCCTTTGAACTTTTTCAATCTTGTCTATATTTTTTGAGATGAGGACTCCAGACTACTGATGCGTATTCCAGGGTTGGTCTAATGAATGACGTTATTATCCTTCTTAGCATGTCTTCATTTATGTATGTGAATGCTATTCTCATATTTGCAAGCAGTGTATACATGTTCCGTACCTTCTCGCTGATGTGGTCAGCTGGAGATAGTCTGTTATTGATAATCACACCTAGGTCTTCCTAACTTATAATCCCAATCAGGTCCTTTTCCACTTTTACCAAACTTGATTACATGACATTTGTCCACATTGAATTCCATTTGCCATGTACTACTCCATTCATGAAGTTTATTTAATTCTTCTTGTAGCTCTTTACAAGAGTCTGTGTTAGTAATTCTCCTTTGTATTTTTGCATCATCTGCAAACATATTCAGATAGCTCTCATTTCTAGTGTTACGGTTTATATCATTTATATACACTAAAAACATGGTTGGTGCCAGCACTGAACCCTGTGGTACTCCACTAGTCACTTCTTTCAATGATGAGTAGTTTCCTCTTAGTACTGTCCTCATTTCTCTTTTTATGAGAAAGTCTTGCATCCAACAAAACAGTTTGCCTCGAATTCCTCCTGGATGGTACAGTTTCCATAAAAGTCTTTGGTGTGGCACTGTGTCAAAAACTTTCTTGAAATCTAAATAGATAATGTCCACCCATCCTTCCCTTTCCTGTATTGTGTTTGTTACTCTGTCATAGTAGCTCAACAGATTAGTAACACATGATTTTCCTTTTCTGAAACCAAACTGTCTTTCTGTTATCATACTGTGTTCTTCTAGATGATTTACCCAAGCTTTTCTTATAAGCTTTTCTAATACCTTGCTTACAACACTGGTCAGTGATATTGGTCGGTAGTTGAGTGGATGTTGTCTATTTCCTTTCATGAATAAGGGGACAATATTTGCTTTTTTTCCAAATATCAGGTAGTTTACCGTGACTCAAGGATTTCTTGAAAATTAAAAATGATGGTTTACTTAACTCCTTTGCACATTCTCGTAATACCCAACATGAAATTTCATCAGGACCACTTGCTTTTCCTCTGTCTGATCTACTTAACTCCTCCTGTGTGTGTGTGTGTGTGTGTGTGTGTGTGTGTGTGTGTGTGTGTGTGTGTGTGTGTGTGTGTGTGTTCTTACCTAATTGTTCTTACCTAATTGTATCTTTACAGGAATGAGTGAACCTCGTACTGTCCCGTGTCTTAGAACATTTTTATCGTACATATCCTTGAATTTATGAATTGTTTTGGCACACACAATTTCATTCGGTAGTGCATTCCACTGATCAATTGCCCTATTTGGGAAACTAAATTTCCTTACGTCTTTATCGCCTCTCTTTTTATGCAGTTTTTTGCAGTGTCCTCTTGCTGATGCATCCCCATAGGTTGTGTAATCATTTATGTCTACTTTCTCCTTCCCTGATATGCATTTGTATAGAGTAATGACGTCTCCTCTTTTCTTTCTGTCCTGTAGTATAGGTAGTTTCAGTTTTTCTAGTCTTTCTTCGTAGCTTAGATCCCTTAAGCTTGGTATCCATCTTGTAGTGGTCCTTTGAGCTTTTTCAATCTTATCTATGTGTTTTTTTGAGATGAGGACTCCAGACTACTGACGCATACTCCAGGGTTGGTCTGATGAATGATGCTATTATCTTTCTTAGCATGTCTTCATTTATGTATGTGAATGCTATTCTCATATTTGCAAGCAGTGTATACATGTTCCGTACCTTCTCACTGATGTTGTCAGCCCTGGGGGCTGGGGGGTTTCAAGAATACTTCCCCAGTATCCCTGCTTGTCGTATGAGGCGACTAAAAGGGTTGGTGGTGGGTTAGTGCCTCACCCCGTAAAAAGAACTAACTAAACAAGCGAATAAAGCACCTCGGACCAGGACGGACCATAGGTTGACGACTAAGGAACGGACAAAGGACAGTCTGAGGGTGGGGATGTGGAATGTGAGAGGAGTGAATGATGAAGTGAAAGAGAGAGAGATTGTGCAGGTGCTTGAGGATGCAAAAGTGGATATATGTGGATTGACTGAAACTAAATGGAGAGGTGATAGGGTGAGAGAATGGGAATACGGTTTAGGAATATGTGCAGGAGTTAATGAGAATGAGAGGGCAAGAGAGGGAGTATGTCTGATGATAAGCAAGAAGTGGAAGGAGAATGTACGAGAGTATGGAACAGTGGGTGCAAAGATTGTATGGGTAAGGATGAAAGTAGGTATACAAGCGTGGGCGATTGTGTGTGCATATGCGCCGACAGAGGACCGAGTGGCAAGAGTGAAAGATGAGTTTTGGGCGAGTGTAGAAGCATGCATGGACAAGTTTGAGAGGAGTGAAAGTGTTTTTGATTGCAGACATGAATGGCAAAGTCGGGAATGTACAAGTGGATGGAGTGGTTGGTCAGTGGGGTGTGCCAGCTGTGGTAGATGGGAATGGTATTGTTTTGTTGGACATCTGTGCTGGTAAGGGGTTAGCAATAGCTAACACCTACCTTCGGCATAAGATGATCCACAGGTATAAATGGAGCGTTATGAGGAGGATGGATGGTGAACTTGAACGAAAGGCAATGATAGACTATGTGTGTGTGGATGAGCGAATGAGAGGACAAGTGTTGGATGCAAGAGTGTGGAGAGGGTGGGGAAATGGAATCTCGGACCATCACTTAGTGATGGCCAAGGTAAGGCTGCAAAGAAAGTGGTTGAAGAGACGAAGGGGAAGACAGGAGGAAACAGCTCCTGTGAGAAGAGTGGAGAAATTGCAAGACAATGAGAGAATGGCAGAGTATAAGAGCATAGTGGAAGAAAGATTGGGAAGGTGTGAGTTAGAGCAGATGGAAGGGGTGGAAGACGTATGTAAGATATTCACGGAAGAGAGAGGCACAGTGTGTGAGGTGGTTTGTGGAGTAAGGAGATGCAGGGGTGTGCAAAGGACAGCATGGTGGAATG
Organism: Coenobita brevimanus; assembly: GCF_032717465.1. NCBI lineage: Eukaryota > Metazoa > Arthropoda > Malacostraca > Decapoda > Coenobitidae > Coenobita > Coenobita brevimanus. The sequence continues at coordinate 13,328,945 of NC_136973.1, read as the reverse complement.
ATCAGGTGAAACGAGCTGTGGAACAAAAGAAGAAGGCATATAGTGAATGGCTAGCGAGTAGAGGTAGGGGAGAAGTTGAGAGAGAAGAGAGAGGTATATGTGAGTAGGAGAAGGGAGGTGAAGAGATTGGTGAAGGAGAGTAAGAAGAAAGTGGATGAAGAATTTGGGAGGAATCTGAGTGTGAAATGGTGGGAGAGTAAGAAATTGTTTTGGAAGGAGGTAAAGAAAGTAAGGCAGTGTGAAAGGGGAAATAGTAGGGGAGTGAAAGATAGGAATAATAGATTGTTGGTGGAGAAGATAGAGAGATTGAGGAGATGGAAGGCGCACTTTGAGGATTTGTTGAATGTAAAGAGTGAGAGCAGTGTGAGTATAAGTGGTTGGGGAATGGCTGGGAGAAGGAGAGATGAGAGGAGGGAGGAAGAGATCAGTAGGGCGGAAATAGTGGAAGCAATAAAGATCAAAATGGGAAAGGCCCCAGGAATTGATGGAGTGTGTGGTGAAATGCTGAGGTATGGGGGTGAGATTGTAGTGGAGTGGATATAGAAGTTATGTAGATTGGCTTGGGAAGAGGGAAGGGTTCCGGAGGATTGGAAATCAGGTATAATTGTTCCTTTATACAAAGGAAAAGGGGAGAGAGAAGTATGTGGTAACCATTGGGGTATTTGCCTTCTTAGCGTGACTGGAAAAATATATAGTAGAATACTCATTGATAGGGTTAGGCATATAACAGAGGAGCTAGTTGGAGAAGGACAAGGGGGATTTAGGAAGGGAAAAAGGTGTGTAGATCAGACATTTGTTCTAAGATGTTTAGTGGAGACGTATCTAGAGAAGGGAAGGAAAGTGTATGCTGCCTTCTTGGACTTGGAGAAAGCTTATGACAGAATAGATAGACAAAGTATGTGGAAGGTATTGAGAATATATGGAGCGGAGAGGAAATTATTGAGTGCTGTGAAGAGTATGTACGAAGGAGCTAGGGCTACGGTGCAAGTGGATGATGAGCTGAGTGAGTTCTTTGATCTCAGTGTGGGACTGAAACAGAGTTGTGTAATGTCTCCATGGCTATTTAATATATACATGGATGGCGTTGTAAAAGAGATGCAAGGTAGGGCAGTGGATGTGGGGCTGGCTGTAATGAATGAGGGTGAGATTTGGAAGATTCCAGTGTTGTTGTTTTATGATGATACAGTATTGTTGAGTGAAAATGAATGGGAGTTGCAAGGTTTCGTGAATGAATTTGGGACAGTGTGTAGGAAGAGGAATCTGAAAGTTAATGTAAACAAGAGTAAAGTTATGGTGTTTAAGAGGAATGAAGTCACAGAATGCACGGTGAGGTTGGATGGCGAGGATGTGGAGAATGTGAGTGCATTCAAGTACTTGGGTAGTGTGATGAGTAAGGATGGAACCTTGGGCGATGAAGTGCGTGAAAGGGTACAGCAGGGAAGGAAGGTTGTTGGTTCACTGAAAGCAGTGATGAGAAATAGGGACGTGCGTATGGAAGTTAAGAAGTCACTGCATGATAGTATTGTGATCCCTACCCTGACGTATGGAAGCGAGGCATGGACCTTGCAAGAGGGGAACAAGTCAAGAGTGAGAGCAGTGGAAATGAGATACTTGAGAGGAGCATGTGGAGTGACATGGAGGGACAGATTGACGAATGAAGAAGTGAAAGAACGTTGTGGGGTGGATGTGGATGTGGTTCAGGAGATTAGGAGAAATACATTGAGGTGGTTTGGACATGTGGAGAGAATGGAGAATGAAAGACTGACTAAGAGGGTGTATGTAGGTGAGGTGGGGGGAGGAAGAGGGACGGGAAGACTGAGGATGAGGTGGAGGGACGGAGTTGAAAGGTATATGAGGGAGGGGGGAGTGAGTTGAGGGGAGGGTAGTCAAATGGTGGGTGACAGAGCGACTTGGAGGCGTTTTCTCTGCGGCCACCCTTTGCGGGATTAGGGCATCAGGCTATAGATAGATAGATAGATAGATAATCACACCTAGGTCCTTCTCTTTTCCGATGTGTGTAAGGTTTTGCTTCCTAACTTATAATCCCAATCAGGTCTTTTTCCACTTTTACTAAACTTGATTACATGACACTTGTCCACACTGAATTCCATTTGCCATGTATTGCTCCTTTCATGAAGTTTATTTAATTTTTCTTGTAGCTCTTTACATGAGTCTGTGTTAGTAATTCTCGTTTGTATTTTTGCATCATCAGCAAACATATTTAGACAGCTTTCATTTCCAATGTTACTGTCTATATCATTTACATACACTAAAAACATAATTGGTGCCAGCACTGAGACCTGTGGGACTCCGCCAGTCACTTCTCTCCATGATAAGTAATTTCCCCGTAGTACTATTTTCATTTCCCTTTTTGAGATAATCTTGCATCCAACAGTACAGTTTGCCTTGGATTCCTCCTTGATGGTATAGTTTCCATGAAAGTCTTTGGTGCAGTACTCTGTCAAATGCTTTCTTGAAATCTAAATAGATACTGTCCACCCATCCTTCTCTGTTCTGTAATGTTTCTGTTACTCTATCATAGTAGCTCCATAAATTAGTAACACATGATTTTCCCTTTCTGAAACCAAACTGTCTTTCTGTTATCATATTGCGTTCTTCTAGATGATTAACACAAACTTTTCTTATCAGCTTTTCTAATATTTTGCTTACAACACTGGTTAGTGATACTGGTCGGTAGTTGAATGGATTTTGTCTATTCCCTTTCTTGAATAAGGGAACAATGTTTGCTTTCTTCCAAATATCAGGCAGTTTACCTTGTCCCAAGGATTCTTTGAGAATAAAAAATAATGGTTTACTTAACTCCTTTGCACATTCAAGTAGCACCCAACATGAAATTTCATCGGAACCATTTGCTTTTCCTTTGTCCAATTTACTTAGCTCCTCCTGCATTTCTTTTCTGATATTTGTATATCTGGTAGTATGTGTGGGCATGTATGTTCTATATAATCCCTCTCAATTTTTTTTTTCTTCTGTAAAAACTGATTGGAAATTCTTATTTAGTGCTTCACAAATATCCTTCTCTTGTGTGCAGGTGATCCCCTCATCTGTAATGGATTGTATTTTATCTTTTATTTTGGTTTTGCTTCAGATGTAGGTGTAAAATAGCTTCGGTTGATCACTACTTTTATTTACGATGTCCTCCTCAAACTGTTTTTGGGCTTCCCTCCTTATTCTTGTATAATCGTTTCTTGCCTGTTTATAGTAGTTATATGTCCTTTCACTGTTGTGTCTTCTGTATCTATTCCACAACAAATCCCTTTTTCTTTTGATTTTTTACATTCTGTATTAAACCATTTTTTTATTTTATTTTCTGCTTCTTTGTGCTGTGGTATGTACTTCTGGACTCCTGTTTCATAAAGTTCACAGAAGTTTCTATATATAACCTTTAAATCTCGTCCTCTAAGCTCTTTTTCCCAATCTATTTCTAAGAAATATTTCTTTAGGTCATGATACTTGCCGTTCTTGTAGTTAAGGCTCTTTTTGTAACTTTCATTACTATTAACTATGTCATATGAAATCCTGAAGTTGTAACTTAATACTGCATGGTCACTTTTGCCGAATGGAGGGTGATATATTATATTGTCAGTATCATTTTCTTGCCTAGTAATTATAAGATCTAGTACTGATGGTGTGTCAAGTCCTCTTTTTCTAGTGCTTTCTTTTACATGCTGTGTTAAGAAAAACTCCTGCATAAGGTCCAGGAACTTTAGTTCCCAACAGCTTTCCTGGCTTTTTATATCTACAGTGTTCCAGTTTATATTTGTATTGAAATCACCAGTTAGTGTAATTCTTTCAGATTTCTCCTTCAGTCTATGTAGTAATGCTCTTAAACTTTGAATTATTTTCTCTGCCAGGTCTTCATATTCTCCTTTTTCCCAAATGTTTGATCTGGGCAGCATGTATAAATTTGCCACAATTACTTTCCCTTCCGACGTACTAATCTCAACTGCGATCAATTCTACCTGTGATTGTACATCTAGTTCTATTTCCTTGCCTTGCAGATTTTTCTTTGTTAATATAATTCCTCCTTTTTAAAAGTTCCTATCTCTTCTTCATATATTGTATTCCTCTAGGTTTAGTGTATCGTTTGATATCCTTGGTGTTAATTTAGTTTCAGTTAGGCAGATATTATGTGGTTCCTTTTCTTTGATAAATTCGTTCATCGCTAGTAATTTAGATACTATTCCATCTACATTTGAGTACATCAACTTCATCATCTTGTTTACATACTTGTCATGACTTGGGCCTACTAACTTTCTCCTTTTTATTCCCTCCTGTTCATGTACCACTTTCGAACCTGCAGTCCAATTATTTGTAAAAAAAAATGTGTTCTTCTCTTCCTCTGATCTTCCCTCACTCTGTTTTTGCCTCCTCCCTCTTCTTTTTTTTTTTTTTTAGTAATCCAAGTTCCTCCTGCGTTAGGCATCTCTGTATCCATACATTTTCGAAGTACTCTTTTTCCATAAGTTTGTTTGCATTTTTCAATATTTCCTCCACAGTGTTTACACTGGAAGGTTACTTGCAGGGGCCTTGATTTTTTTCTCTCATATTTCCCTAGCCTTCTGTGTTCTTCTGTGTCTTTACTACAGATTTCCTCTGATATTTCCTTCAATATGTTCATTACATTTGCCATCTCCTTTTGTCTCTCGAAATCTTGTTTCTTATTTCTTCCTCCTCTATACCAGTGATTACTGTAGATCTGTTGATGTCTGCTGAATCTTTGACCCATTTTGGATTGTTTTGGATTATTTTCTTCACTTCCGTTTTAATGCTCTTTTCTTCAACTCTTGTTTCAGTGTCTTTCCTTACTTTCATCATTTCAGCAAAATGGTTTTCCACATCATTTTTGTAGCTTTGCATCGCTTCATTTGCCTGGGTTATCTTCTCAATATCACTACTATGATCTATCAAACTGCTTGCGTGCCTTATTGTGTGTTCTTACCTAATTGTTCTTACCTAATTGTATCTTTACAGGAATGAGTCAAGCTCGTACTGTCCCGTGTCTTAAACCATATTTATCGTACATATCCTTAAATTTGTGAATTGTTTCGGCACACACTATTTCATTCGGTAGCGCATTCCATTGATCAATTGCTCTGTTTGGGAAACTGAATTTCTTTACGTCTTTATCACCTCTCTTCTTATGCAGTTTTTTGCAGTGTCCTCTTGCTGATGTTTCTCTATATGTTAAGTAATCATTTATGTCTATTTTCTCCTTCCCTGATATGCACTTATATAGCATTATCATGTCACCTCTTTTCCCTCTCTCCTGTAGTGTTGGTAGATTCAGTTTATTTAGTCTTTCTTCGTAGCTTAGGTCCCTTAAGCTTGGTATCCATCTTGTAGCGGCCCTTTGAACTTTTTCAATCTTGTCTATATGCTTTTTCAGATGAGGACTCAAGACTACTGATGCATATTCCAGGGTTGGTCTAATGAATGATGTTATTATCCTTCTTAACATGTCTTCATTTATGTATGTGAATGCTATTCTCATATTTGCAAGCAGTGTATACATGTTCCGTACCTTCTCGCTGATGTGGTCAGCCGGAGATAGTCTGTTATTGATAATCACACCTAGGTATTTCTCTCTTTCTGATGTGTATAGGGTTTTATTTCCTAACTTATAATCCCAATCAGGTCCTTTTCCACTTTTACCAAACTTGATTACATGACATTTGTCCACATTGAATTCCATTTGCCATGTACTACTCCATTCATGAAGTTAATTTAATTCTTCTTGTAGCTCTTTACAAGAGTCTGTGTTAGTAATTCTCCTTTGTATTTTTGCATCATCTGCAAACATATTCAGATAGCTCTCATTTCTAGTGTTACGGTTTATATCATTTATATACACTAAAAACATGATTGGTGCCAGCACTGAACCCTGTGGTACTCCACTAGTCACTTCTTTCAATGATGAGTAGTTTCCTCTTAGTACTGTCCTCATTTCTCTTTTTATGAGAAAGTCTTGCATCCAACAAAACAGTTTGCCTCGAATTCCTCCTGGATGGTACAGTTTCCATAAAAGTCTTTGGTGTGGCACTGTGTCAAAAGCTTTCTTGAAATCTAAATAGATAATGTCCACCCATCCTTCCCTTTCCTGTATTGTGTTTGTTACTCTGTCATAGTAGCTCAACAGATTAGTAACACATGATTTTCCTTTTCTGAAACCAAACTGTCTTTCTGTTATCATACTGTGTTCTTCTAGATGATTTACCCAAGCTTTTCTTATAAGCTTTTCTAATACCTTGCTTACAACACTGGTCAGTGATATTGGTCGGTAGTTGAGTGGATGTTGTCTATTTCCTTTCATGAATAAGGGGACAATATTTGCTTTTTTTCCAAATATCAGGTAGTTTACCGTGACTCAAGGATTTCTTGAAAATTAAAAATGATGGTTTACTTAACTCCTTTGCACATTCTCGTAATACCCAACATGAAATTTCATCAGGACCACTTGCTTTTCCTCTGTCTGATCTACTTAACTCCTCCTGTGTGTGTGTGTGTGTGTGTGTGTGTGTGTGTGTGTGTGTGTTCTTACCTAATTGTTCTTACCTAATTGTATCTTTACAGGAATGAGTGAACCTCGTACTGTCCCGTGTCTTAGAACATTTTTATCGTACATATCCTTGAATTTATGAATTGTTTTGGCACACACAATTTCATTCGGTAGTGCATTCCACTGATCAATTGCCCTATTTGGGAAACTAAATTTCCTTACGTCTTTATCGCCTCTCTTTTTATGCAGTTTTTTGCAGTGTCCTCTTGCTGATGCATTCCCATAGGTTGTGTAATCATTTATGTCTACTTTCTCCTTCCCTGATATGCATTTGTATAGAGTAATGACGTCTCCTCTTTTCTTTCTGTCCTGTAGTATAGGTAGATTCAGTTTTTCTAGTCTTTCTTCGTAGCTTAGATCCCTTAAGCTTGGTATCCATCTTGTAGTGGTCCTTTGAACTTTTTCAATCTTATCTATGTGTTTTTTTGAGATGAGGACTCCAGACTACTGACGCATACTCCAGGGTTGGTCTGATGAATGATGCTATTATCTTTCTTAGCATGTCTTCATTTATGTATGTGAATGCTATTCTCATATTTGGAAGCAGTGTATACATGTTCCGTACCTTCTCACTGATGTTGTCAGCCCTGGGGGCTGGGGGTAGGGGGGTTTCAAGAATACTTCCCCAGTATCCCTGCTTGTCGTATGAGGCGACTAAAAGGGTTGGTGGTGAGTTAGTGCCTCACCCCGTAAAAAGAACTAACTAAACAAGCGAATAAAGCACCTCGGACCAGGACGGACCATAGGTTGACGACTAAGGAACGGACAAAGGACATTCTGAGGGTGGGGACGTGGAATGTGAGAGGAGTGAATGATGAAGTGAAAGAGAGAGAGATTGTGCAGGTGCTTGAGGATGCAAAAGTGGATATATGTGGATTGACTGAAACTAAATGGGAAGGTGATAGGGTGAGAGAATGGGAATACGGTTTAGGAATATGTGCAGGAGTTAATGAGAATGAGAGGGCAAGAGAGGGAGTATGTCTGATGATAAGCAAGAAGTGGAAGGAGAATGTACGAGAGTATGGAACAGTGGGTGCAAAGATTGTATGGGTAAGGATGAAAGTAGGTATACAAGCGTGGGCGATTGTGTGTGCATATGCGCCGACAGAGGACCGAGTGGCAAGAGTGAAGGATGAGTTTTGGGCGAGTGTAGAAGCATGCATGGACAAGTTTGAGAGGAGTGAAAGTGTTTTTGATTGCAGACATGAATGGCAAAGTCGGGAATGTACAAGTGGATGGAGTGGTTGGTCAGTGGGGTGTGCCAGCTGTGGTAGATGGGAATGGTATTGTTTTGTTGGACATCTGTGCTGGTAAGGGGTTAGCAATAGCTAACACCTACCTTCGGCATAAGATGATCCACAGGTATAAATGGAGCGTTATGAGGAGGATGGATGGTGAACTTGAACGAAAGGCAATGATAGACTATGTGTGTGTGGATGAGCGAATGAGAAGACAAGTGTTGGATGCAAGAGTGTGGAGAGGGTGGGGAAATGGAATCTCGGACCATCACTTAGTGATGGCCAAGGTAAGGCTGCAAAGAAAGTGGTTGAAGAGACGAAGGGGAAGACAGGAGGAAACAGCTCCTGTGAGAAGAGTGGAGAAATTGCAAGACAATGAGAGAATGGCAGAGTATAAGAGCATAGTGGAAGAAAGATTGGGAAGGTGTGAGTTAGAGCAGATGGAAGGGGTGGAAGACGTATGTAAGATATTCACGGAAGAGAGAGGCACAGCGTGTGAGGTGGTTTGTGGAGTAAGGAGATGCAGGGGTGTGCAAAGGACAGCATGGTGGAATGATCAGGTGAAACGAGCTGTGGAACAAAAGAAGAAGGCATATAGTGAATGGCTAGCGAGTAGAGGTAGGGGAGAAGTTGAGAGAGAAGAGAGAGGTATATGTGAGTAGGAGAAGGGAGGTGAAGAGATTGGTGAAGGAGAGTAAGAAGAAAGTGGATGAAGAATTTGGGAGGAATCTGAGTGTGAAATGGTGGGAGAGTAAGAAATTGTTTTGGAAGGAGGTAAAGAAAGTAAGGCAGTGTGAAAGGGGAAATAGTAGGGGAGTGAAAGATAGGAATAATAGATTGTTGGTGGAGAAGATAGAGAGATTGAGGAGATGGAAGGCGCACTTTGAGGATTTGTTGAATGTAAAGAGTGAGAGCAGTGTGAGTATAAGTGGTTGGGGAATGGCTGGGAGAAGGAGAGATGAGAGGAGGGAGGAAGAGATCAGTAGGGCGGAAATAGTGGAAGCAATAAAGATCAAAATGGGAAAGGCCCCAGGAATTGATGGAGTGTGTGGTGAAATGCTGAGGTATGGGGGTGAGATTGTAGTGGAGTGGATATAGAAGTTATGTAGATTGGCTTGGGAAGAGGGAAGGGTTCCGGAGGATTGGAAATCAGGTATAATTGTTCCTTTATACAAAGGAAAAGGGGAGAGAGAAGTATGTGGTAACCATTGGGGTATTTGCCTTCTTAGCGTGACTGGAAAAATATATAGTAGAATACTCATTGATAGGGTTAGGCATATAACAGAGGAGCTAGTTGGAGAAGGACAAGGGGGATTTAGGAAGGGAAAAAGGTGTGTAGATCAGACATTTGTTCTAAGATGTTTAGTGGAGACGTATCTAGAGAAGGGAAGGAAAGTGTATGCTGCCTTCTTGGACTTGGAGAAAGCTTATGACAGAATAGATAGACAAAGTATGTGGAAGGTATTGAGAATATATGGAGCGGAGAGGAAATTATTGAGTGCTGTGAAGAGTATGTACGAAGGAGCTAGGGCTACGGTGCAAGTGGATGATGAGCTGAGTGAGTTCTTTGATCTCAGTGTGGGACTGAAACAGGGTTGTGTAATGTCTCCATGGCTGTTTAATATATACATGGATGGCGTTGTAAAAGAGATGCAAGGTAGGGCAGTGGATGTGGGGCTGGCTGTAATGAATGAGGGTGAGATTTGGAAGATTCCAGTGTTGTTGTTTTATGATGATACAGTATTGTTGAGTGAAAATGAATGGGAGTTGCAAGGTTTCGTGAATGAATTTGGGACAGTGTGTAGGAAGAGGAATCTGAAAGTTAATGTAAACAAGAGTAAAGTTATGGTGTTTAAGAGGAATGAAGTCACAGAATGCACGGTGAGGTTGGATGGCGAGGATGTGGAGAATGTGAGTGCATTCAAGTACTTGGGTAGTGTGATGAGTAAGGATGGAACCTTGGGCGATGAAGTGCGTGAAAGGGTACAGCAGGGAAGGAAGGTTGTTGGTTCACTGAAAGCAGTGATGAGAAATAGGGACGTGCGTATGGAAGTTAAGAAGTCACTGCATGATAGTATTGTGATCCCTACCCTGACGTATGGAAGCGAGGCATGGACCTTGCAAGAGGGGAACAAGTCAAGAGTGAGAGCAGTGGAAATGAGATACTTGAGAGGAGCATGTGGAGTGACATGGAGGGACAGATTGACGAATGAAGAAGTGAAAGAACGTTGTGGGGTGGATGTGGATGTGGTTCAGGAGATTAGGAGAAATACATTGAGGTGGTTTGGACATGTGGAGAGAATGGAGAATGAAAGACTGACTAAGAGGGTGTATGTAGGTGAGGTGGGGGAGGAAGAGGGACGGGAAGACTGAGGATGAGGTGGAGGGACGGAGTTGAAAGGTATATGAGGGAGGGGGGAGTGAGTTGAGGGGAGGGTAGTCAAATGGTGGGTGACAGAGCGACTTGGAGGCGTTTTCTCTGCGGCCACCCTTTGCGGGATTAGGGCATCAGGCTATAGATAGATAGATAGATAGATAATCACACCTAGGTCCTTCTCTTTTCCGATGTGTGTAAGGTTTTGCTTCCTAACTTATAATCCCAATCAGGTCTTTTTCCACTTTTACTAAACTTGATTACATGACACTTGTCCACACTGAATTCCATTTGCCATGTATTGCTCCTTTCATGAAGTTTATTTAATTTTTCTTGTAGCTCTTTACATGAGTCTGTGTTAGTAATTCTCGTTTGTATTTTTGCATCATCAGCAAACATATTTAGACAGCTTTCATTTCCAATGTTACTGTCTATATCATTTACATACACTAAAAACATAATTGGTGCCAGCACTGAGACCTGTGGGACTCCGCCAGTCACTTCTCTCCATGATAAGTAATTTCCCCGTAGTACTATTTTCATTTCCCTTTTTTGAGATAATCTTGCATCCAACAGTACAGTTTGCCTTGGATTCCTCCTTGATGGTATAGTTTCCATGAAAGTCTTTGGTGCAGTACTCTGTCAAATGCTTTCTTGAAATCTAAATAGATACTGTCCACCCATCCTTCTCTGTTCTGTAATGTTTCTGTTACTCTATCATAGTAGCTCCATAAATTAGTAACACATGATTTTCCCTTTCTGAAACCAAACTGTCTTTCTGTTATCATATTGCGTTCTTCTAGATGATTAACACAAACTTTTCTTATCAGCTTTTCTAATATTTTGCTTACAACACTGGTTAGTGATACTGGTCGGTAGTTGAATGGATTTTGTCTATTCCCTTTCTTGAATAAGGGAACAATGTTTGCTTTCTTCCAAATATCAGGCAGTTTACCTTGTCCCAAGGATTCTTTGAGAATAAAAAATAATGGTTTACTTAACTCCTTTGCACATTCAAGTAGCACCCAACATGAAATTTCATCGGAACCATTTGCTTTTCCTTTGTCCAATTTACTTAGCTCCTCCTGCATTTCTTTTCTGATATTTGTATATCTGGTAGTATGTGTGGGCATGTATGTTCTATATAATCCCTCTCAATTTTTTTTTTCTTCTGTAAAAACTGATTGGAAATTCTTATTTAGTGCTTCACAAATATCCTTCTCTTGTGTGCAGGTGATCCCCTCATCTGTAATGGATTGTATTTTATCTTTTATTTTGGTTTTGCTTCAGATGTAGGTGTAAAATAGCTTCGGTTGATCACTACTTTTATTTACGATGTCCTCCTCAAACTGTTTCTGGGCTTCCCTCCTTATTCTTGTATAATCGTTTCTTGCCTGTTTATAGTAGTTATATGTCCTTTCACTGTTGTGTCTTCTGTATCTATTCCACAACAAATCCCTTTTTCTTTTGATTTTTTACATTCTGTATTAAACCATTTTTTTATTTTATTTTCTGCTTCTTTGTGCTGTGGTATGTACTTCTGGACTCCTGTTTCATAAAGTTCACAGAAGTTTCTATATATAACCTTTAAATCTCGTCCTCTAAGCTCTTTTTCCCAATCTATTTCTAAGAAATATTTCTTTAGGTCATGATACTTGCTGTTCTTGTAGTTAAGGCTCTTTTTGTAACTTTCATTACTATTAACTATGTCATATGAAATCCTGAAGTTGTAACTTAATACTGCATGGTCACTTTTGCCGAATGGAGGGTGATATATTATATTGTCAGTATCATTTTCTTGCCTAGTAATTATAAGATCTAGTACTGATGGTGTGTCAAGTCCTCTTTTTCTAGTGCTTTCTTTTACATGCTGTGTTAAGAAAAACTCCTGCATAAGGTCCAGGAACTTTAGTTCCCAACAGCTTTCCTGGCTTTTTATATCTACAGTGTTCCAGTTTATATTTGTATTGAAATCACCAGTTAGTGTAATTCTTTCAGATTTCTCCTTCAGTCTATGTAGTAATGCTCTTAAACTTTGAATTATTTTCTCTGCCAGGTCTTCATATTCTCCTTTTTCCCAAATGTTTGATCTGGGCAGCATGTATAAATTTGCCACAATTACTTTCCCTTCCGACGTACTAATCTCAACTGCGATCAATTCTACCTGTGATTGTACATCTAGTTCTATTTCCTTGGCTTGCAGATTTTTCTTTGTTAATATAATTCCTCCTTTTTAAAAGTTCCTATCTCTTCTTCATATATTGTATTCCTCTAGGTTTAGTGTATCGTTTGATATCCTTGGTGTTAATTTAGTTTCAGTTAGGCAGATATTATGTGGTTCCTTTTCTTTGATAAATTCGTTCATCGCTAGTAATTTAGATACTATTCCATCTACATTTGAGTACATCAACTTCATCATCTTGTTTACATACTTGTCATGACTTGGGCCTACTACCTTTCTCCTTTTTATTCCCTCCTGTTCATGTACCACTTTCGAACCTGCAGTCCAATTATTTGTAAAAAAAATGTGTTCTTCTCTTCCTCTGATCTTCCCTCACTCTGTTTTTGCCTCCTCCCTCTTCTTTTTTTTTTTTTTTTTAGTAATCCAAGTTCCTCCTGCGTTAGGCATCTCTGTATCCATACATTTTCGAAGTACTCTTTTTCCATAAGTTTGTTTGCATTTTTCAATATTTCCTCCACAGTGTTTACACTGGAAGGTTACTTGCAGGGGCCTTGATTTTTTTCTCTCATATTTCCCTAGCCTTCTGTGTTCTTCTGTGTCTTTACTACAGATTTCCTCTGATATTTCCTTCAATATGTTCATTACATTTGCCATCTCCTTTTGTCTCTCGAAATCTTGTTTCTTATTTCTTCCTCCTCTATACCAGTGATTACTGTAGATCTGTTGATGTCTGCTGAATCTTTGACCCATTTTGGATTGTTTTGGATTATTTTCTTCACTTCCGTTTTAATGCTCTTTTCTTCAACTCTTGTTTCAGTGTCTTTCCTTACTTTCATCATTTCAGCAAAATGGTTTTCCACATCATTTTTGTAGCTTTGCATCGCTTCATTTGCCTGGGTTATCTTCTCAATATCACTACTATGATCTATCAAACTGCTTGCGTGCCTTATTGTGTGTTCTTACCTAATTGTTCTTACCTAATTGTATCTTTACAGGAATGAGTCAAGCTCGTACTGTCCCGTGTCTTAAACCATATTTATCGTACATATCCTTAAATTTGTGAATTGTTTCGGCACACACTATTTCATTCGGTAGCGCATTCCATTGATCAATTGCTCTGTTTGGGAAACTGAATTTCTTTACGTCTTTATCACCTCTCTTCTTATGCAGTTTTTTGCAGTGTCGTCTTGCTGATGTTTCTCTATATGTTAAGTAATCATTTATGTCTATTTTCTCCTTCCCTGATATGCACTTATATAGCATTATCATGTCACCTCTTTTCCCTCTCTCCTGTAGTGTTGGTAGATTCAGTTTATTTAGTCTTTCTTCGTAGCTTAGGTCCCTTAAGCTTGGTATCCATCTTGCAGCGGCCATTTGAACTTTTTCAATCTTGTCTATGTGTTTTTTGAGATGAGGACTCCAGACTACTGATGCATATTCCAGGGTTGGTCTAATGAATGATGTTATTATCCTTCTTAACATGTCTTCATTTATGTATGTGAATGCTATTCTCATATTTGCAAGCAGTGTATACATGTTCCGTACCTTCTCGCTGATGTGGTCAGCCGGAGATAGTCTGTTATTGATAATCACACCTAGGTATTTCTCTCTTTCTGATGTGTATAGGGTTTTATTTCCTAACTTATAATCCCAATCAGGTCCTTTTCCACTTTTACCAAACTTGATTACATGACATTTGTCCACATTGAATTCCATTTGCCATGTACTACTCCATTCATGAAGTTTATTTAATTCTTCTTGTAGCTCTTTACAAGAGTCTGTGTTAGTAATTCTCCTTTGTATTTTTGCATCATCTGCAAACATATTCAGATAGCTCTCATTTCTAGTGTTACGGTTTATATCATTTATATACACTAAAAACATGATTGGTGCCAGCACTGAACCCTGTGGTACTCCACTAGTCACTTCTTTCAATGATGAGTAGTTTCCTCTTAGTACTGTCCTCATTTCTCTTTTTATGAGAAAGTCTTGCATCCAACAAAACAGTTTGCCTCGAATTCCTCCTGGATGGTACAGTTTCCATAAAAGTCTTTGGTGTGGCACTGTGTCAAAAGCTTTCTTGAAATCTAAATAGATAATGTCCACCCATCCTTCCCTTTCCTGTATTGTGTTTGTTACTCTGTCATAGTAGCTCAACAGATTAGTAACACATGATTTTCCTTTTCTGAAACCAAACTGTCTTTCTGTTATCATACTGTGTTCTAGATGATTTACCCAAGCTTTTCTTATAAACTTTTCTAATACCTTGCTTACAACACTGGTCAGTGATATTGGTCGGTAGTTGAGTGGATTTTGTCTATTTCCTTTCATGAATAAGGTGACAATATTTGCCTTTTTTTTTTTTTTTTTTTCCAAATATCAGGTAGTTTACCGTGACTCAAGGATTTCTTGAAAATTAAAAATGATGGTTTACTTAACTCCTTTGCACATTCTCGTAATACCCAACATGAAATTTCATCAGGACCACTTGCTTTTCCTCTGTCTGATCTACTTAACTCCTCCTGTGTGTGTGTGTGTGTGTGTGTGTGTGTGTGTGTTCTTACCTAATTGTTCTTACCTAATTGTATCTTTACAGGAATGAGTCAACCTCGTACTGTCCCGTGTCTTAGAACATTTTTATCGTACATATCCTTGAATTTATGAATTGTTTTGGCACACACAGTTTCATTCGGTAGTGCATTCCACTGATCAATTGCCCTATTTGGGAAACTAAATTTCCTTACGTCTTTATCGCCTCTCTTTTTATGCAGTTTTTTGCAGTGTCCTCTTGCTGATGCATTCCCATAGGTTGTGTAATCATTTATGTCTACTTTCTCCTTCCCTGATATGCATTTGTATAGAGTAATGACGTCTCCTCTTTTCTTTCTGTCCTGTAGTATAGGTAGATTCAGTTTTTCTAGTCTTTCTTCGTAGCTTAGATCCCTTAAGCTTGGTATACATCTTGTAGTGGTCCTTTGAACTTTTTCAATCTTATCTATGTGTTTTTTTGAGATGAGGACTCCAGACTACTGACGCATACTCCAGGGTTGGTCTGATGAATGATGCTATTATCTTTCTTAGCATGTCTTCATTTATGTATGTGAATGCTATTCTCATATTTGGAAGCAGTGTATACATGTTCCGTACCTTCTCACTGATGTTGTCAGCCCTGGGGGCTGGGGGTAGGGGGGTTTCAAGAATACTTCCCCAGTATCCCTGCTTGTCGTATGAGGCGACTAAAAGGGTTGGTGGTGAGTTAGTGCCTCACCCCGTAAAAAGAACTAACTAAACAAGCGAATAAAGCACCTCGGACCAGGACAGACCATAGGTTGACGACTAAGGAACGGACAAAGGACATTCTGAGGGTGGGGACGTGGAATGTGAGAGGAGTGAATGATGAAGTGAAAGAGAGAGAGATTGTGCAGGTGCTTGAGGATGCAAAAGTGGATATATGTGGATTGACTGAAACTAAATGGGAAGGTGATAGGGTGAGAGAATGGGAATACGGTTTAGGAATATGTGCAGGAGTTAATGAGAATGAGAGGGCAAGAGAGGGAGTATGTCTGATGATAAGCAAGAAGTGGAAGGAGAATGTACGAGAGTATGGAACAGTGGGTGCAAAGATTGTATGGGTAAGGATGAAAGTAGGTATACAAGCGTGGGCGATTGTGTGTGCATATGCGCCGACAGAGGACCGAGTGGCAAGAGTGAAGGATGAGTTTTGGGCGAGTGTAGAAGCATGCATGGACAAGTTTGAGAGGAGTGAAAGTGTTTTTGATTGCAGACATGAATGGCAAAGTCGGGAATGTACAAGTGGATGGAGTGGTTGGTCAGTGGGGTGTGCCAGCTGTGGTAGATGGGAATGGTATTGTTTTGTTGGACATCTGTGCTGGTAAGGGGTTAGCAATAGCTAACACCTACCTTCGGCATAAGATGATCCACAGGTATAAATGGAGCGTTATGAGGAGGATGGATGGTGAACTTGAACGAAAGGCAATGATAGACTATGTGTGTGTGGATGAGCGAATGAGAAGACAAGTGTTGGATGCAAGAGTGTGGAGAGGGTGGGGAAATGGAATCTCGGACCATCACTTAGTGATGGCCAAGGTAAGGCTGCAAAGAAAGTGGTTGAAGAGACGAAGGGGAAGACAGGAGGAAACAGCTCCTGTGAGAAGAGTGGAGAAATTGCAAGACAATGAGAGAATGGCAGAGTATAAGAGCATAGTGGAAGAAAGATTGGGAAGGTGTGAGTTAGAGCAGATGGAAGGGGTGGAAGACGTATGTAAGATATTCACGGAAGAGAGAGGCACAGCGTGTGAGGTGGTTTGTGGAGTAAGGAGATGCAGGGGTGTGCAAAGGACAGCATGGTGGAATGATCAGGTGAAACGAGCTGTGGAACAAAAGAAGAAGGCATATAGTGAATGGCTAGCGAGTAGAGGTAGGGGAGAAGTTGAGAGAGAAGAGAGAGGTATATGTGAGTAGGAGAAGGGAGGTGAAGAGATTGGTGAAGGAGAGTAAGAAGAAAGTGGATGAAGAATTTGGGAGGAATCTGAGTGTGAAATGGTGGGAGAGTAAGAAATTGTTTTGGAAGGAGGTAAAGAAAGTAAGGCAGTGTGAAAGGGGAAATAGTAGGGAGTGAAAGATAGGAATAATAGATTGTTGGTGGAGAAGATAGAGAGATTGAGGAGATGGAAGGCGCACTTTGAGGATTTGTTGAATGTAAAGAGTGAGAGCAGTGTGAGTATAAGTGGTTGGGGAATGGCTGGGAGAAGGAGAGATGAGAGGAGGGAGGAAGAGATCAGTAGGGCGGAAATAGTGGAAGCAATAAAGATCAAAATGGGAAAGGCCCCAGGAATTGATGGAGTGTGTGGTGAAATGCTGAGGTATGGGGGTGAGATTGTAGTGGAGTGGATATAGAAGTTATGTAGATTGGCTTGGGAAGAGGGAAGGGTTCCGGAGGATTGGAAATCAGGTATAATTGTTCCTTTATACAAAGGAAAAGGGGAGAGAGAAGTATGTGGTAACCATTGGGGTATTTGCCTTCTTAGCGTGACTGGAAAAATATATAGTAGAATACTCATTGATAGGGTTAGGCATATAACAGAGGAGCTAGTTGGAGAAGGACAAGGGGGATTTAGGAAGGGAAAAAGGTGTGTAGATCAGACATTTGTTCTAAGATGTTTAGTGGAGAGGTATCTAGAGAAGGGAAGGAAAGTGTATGCTGCCTTCTTGGACTTGGAGAAAGCTTATGACAGAATAGATAGACAAAGTATGTGGAAGGTATTGAGAATATATGGAGCGGAGAGGAAATTATTGAGTGCTGTGAAGAGTATGTACGAAGGAGCTAGGGCTACGGTGCGAGTGGATGATGAGCTGAGTGAGTTCTTTGATCTCAGTGTGGGACTGAAACAGGGTTGTTTAATATATACATGGATGGCGTTGTAAAAGAGGTGCAAGGTAGGGCAGTGGATGTGGGGCTGGCTGTAATGAATGAGGGTGAGATTTGGAAGATTCCAGTGTTGTTGTTTTATGATGATACAGTATTGTTGAGTGAAAATGAATGGGAGTTGCAAGGTTTGGTGAATGAATTTGGGACAGTGTGTAGGAAGAGGAATCTGAAAGTTAATGTAAACAAGAGTAAAGTTATGGTGTTTAAGAGGAATGAAGTCACAGAATGCACGGTGAGGTTGGATGGCGAGGATGTGGAGAATGTGAGTGCATTCAAGTACTTGGGTAGTGTGATGAGTAAGGATGGAACCTTGGGCGATGAAGTGCGTGAAAGGGTACAGCAGGGAAGGAAGGTTGTTGGTTCACTGAAAGCAGTGATGAGAAATAGGGACGTGCGTATGGAAGTTAAGAAGTCACTGCATGATAGTATTGTGATCCCTACCCTGACGTATGGAAGCGAGGCATGGACCTTGCAAGAGGGGAACAAGTCAAGAGTGAGAGCAGTGGAAATGAGATACTTGAGAGGAGCATGTGGAGTGACATGGAGGGACAGATTGACGAATGAAGAAGTGAAAGAACGTTGTGGGGTGGATGTGGATGTGGTTCAGGAGATTAGGAGAAATACATTGAGGTGGTTTGGACATGTGGAGAGAATGGAGAATGAAAGACTGACTAAGAGGGTGTATGTAGGTGAGGTGGGGGAAGGAAGAGGGACGGGAAGACTGAGGATGAGGTGGAGGGACGGAGTTGAAAGGTATATGAGGGAGGGGGGAGTGAGTTGAGGGGAGGGTAGTCAAATGGTGGGTGACAGAGCGACTTGGAGGCGTTTTCTCTGCGGCCACCCTTTGCGGGATTAGGGCATCAGGCTATAGATAGATAGATAGATAGATAATCACACCTAGGTCCTTCTCTTTTCCGATGTGTGTAGGGTTTTGCTTCCTAACTTATAATCCCAATTAGGTCTTTTTCCACTTTTACTAAACTTGATTACATGACACGTCCACACTGAATTCCATTTGCCATGTATTGCTCCTTTCATGAAGTTTATTTAATTTTTCTTGTAGCTCTTTACATGAGTCTGTGTTAGTAATTCTCGTTTGTATTTTTGCATCATCAGCAAACATATTTAGAGAGCTTTCATTTCCAATGTTACTGTCTATATCATTTACATACACTAAAAACATAATTGGTGCCAGCACTGAGACCTGTGGGACTCCGCCAGTCACTTCTCTCCATGATAAGTAATTTCCCCGTAGTACTATTTTCATTTCCCTTTTTTGAGATAATCTTGCATCCAACAGTACAGTTTGCCTTGGATTCCTCCTTGATGGTATAGTTTCCATGAAAGTCTTTGGTGCAGTACTCTGTCAAATGCTTTCTTGAAATCTAAATAAATACTGTCCACCCATCCTTCTCTGTTCTGTAATGTTTCTGTTACTCTATCATAGTAGCTCCATAAATTAGTAACACATGATTTTCCCTTTCTGAAACCAAACTGTCTTTCTGTTATCATATTGCGTTCTTCTAGATGATTAACACAAACTTTTCTTATCAGCTTTTCTAATATTTTGCTTACAACACTGGTTAGTGATACTGGTCGGTAGTTGAATGGATTTTGTCTATTCCCTTTCTTGAATAAGGGAACAATGTTTGCTTTCTTCCAAATATCAGGCAGTTTACCTTGTCCCAAGGATTCTTTGAGAATAAAAAATAATGGTTTACTTAACTCCTTTGCACATTCAAGTAGCACCCAACATGAAATTTCATCGGAACCATTTGCTTTTCCTTTGTCCAATTTACTTAGCTCCTCCTGCATTTCTTTTCTGATATTTGTATATCTGGTAGTATGTGTGGGCATGTATGTTCTATATAATCCCTCTCATTTTTTTTTTTTTCTTCTGTAAAAACTGATTGGAAATTCTTATTTAGTGCTTCACAAATATCCTTCTCTTGTGTGCAGGTGATCCCCTCATCTGTAATGGATTTTATTTTATCTTTTATTTTGGTTTTGCTTCAGATGTAGGTGTAAAATAGCTTCGGTTGATCACTACTTTTATTTACGATGTCCTCCTCAAACTGTTTTTGGGCTTCCCTCCTTATTCTTGTATAATCGTTTCTTGCCTGTTTATAGCAGTTATATGTCCTTTCACTGTTGTGTCTTCTGTATCTATTCCACAACAAATCCCTTTTTCTTTTGATTTTTTACATTCTGTATTAAACCATTTTTTTTTTTTTTCTGCTTCTTTGTGCTGTGGTATGTACTTCTGGACTCCTGTTTCATAAAGTTCACAGAAGTTTCTATATATAACCTTTAAATCTCGTCCTCTAAGCTCTTTTTCCCAATCTATTTCTAAGAAATATTTCTTTAGGTCATGATACTTGCCGTTCTTGTAGTTAAGGCTCTTTTTGTAACTTTCATTACTATTAACTATGTCATATGAAATCCTGAAGTTGTAACTTAATACTGCATGGTCACTTTTGCCGAATGGAGGGTGATATATTATATTGTCAGTATCATTTTCTTGCCTAGTAATTATAAGATCTAGTACTGATGGTGTGTCAAGTCCTCTTTTTCTAGTGCTTTCTTTTACATGCTGTGTTAAGAAAAACTCCTGCATAAGGTCCAGGAACTTTAGTTCCCAACAGCTTTCCTGGCTTTTTATATCTACAGTGTTCCAGTTTATATTTGTATTGAAATCACCAGTTAGTGTAATTCTTTCAGATTTCTCCTTCAGTCTATGTAGTAATGCTCTTAAACTTTGAATTATTTTCTCTGCCAGGTCTTCATATTCTCCTTTTTCCCAAATGTTTGATCTGGGCAGCATGTATAAATTTGCCACAATTACTTTCCCTTCCGACGTACTAATCTCAACTGCGATCAATTCTACCTGTGATTGTACATCTAGTTCTATTTCCTTGGCTTGCAGATTTTTCTTTGTTAATATAATTCCTCCTTTTTAAAAGTTCCTATCTCTTCTTCATATATTGTATTCATCTAGGTTTAGTGTATCGTTTGATATCCTTGGTGTTAATTTAGTTTCAGTTAGGCAGATATTATGTGGTTCCTTTTCTTTGATAAATTCGTTCATCGCTAGTAATTTAGATACTATTCCATCTACATTTGAGTACATCAACTTCATCATCTTGTTTACATACTTGTCATGACTTGGGCCTACTACCTTTCTCCTTTTCATTCCCTCCTGTTCATGTACCACTTTCGAACCTGCAGTCCAATTATTTGTAAAAAAATGTGTTCTTCTCTTCCTCTGATCTTCCCTCACTCTGTTTTTGCCTCCTCCCTCTTCTTCTTTTTTTTTTAGTAATCCAAGTTCCTCCTGCGTTAGGCATCTCTGTATCCATACATTTTCGAAGTACTCTTTTTCCATAAGTTTGTTTGCATTTTTCAATATTTCCTCCACAGTGTTTACACTGGAAGGTTACTTGCAGGGGCCTTGATTTATTTCTCTCATATTTCCCTAGCCTTCTGTGTTCTTCTGTGTCTTTACTACAGATTTCCTCTGATATTTCCTTCAATATGTTCATTACATTTGCCATCTCCTTTTGTCTCTCGAAATCTTGTTTCTTATTTCTTCCTCCTCTATACCAGTGATTACTGTAGATCTGTTGATGTCTGCTGAATCTTTGACCCATTTTGGATTGTTTTGGATTATTTTCTTCACTTCCGTTTTAATGCTCTTTTCTTCAACTCTTGTTTCAGTGTCTTTCCTTACTTTCATCATTTCAGCAAAATGGTTTTCCACATCATTTTTGTAGCTTTGCATCGCTTCATTTGCCTGGGTTATCTTCTCCTCAATATCACTACTATGATCTACCAAACTGCTTGCGTGCCTTATTGTGTGTTCTTACCTAATTGTATCTTTACAGGAATGAGTCAAGCTCGTACTGTTCCGTGTCTTAAACCATATTTATCGTACATATCCTTAAATTTGTGAATTGTTTCGGCACACACTATTTCATTCGGTAGCGCATTCCATTGATCAATTGCTCTGTTTGGGAAACTGAATTTCTTTACGTCTTTATCACCTCTCTTCTTATGCAGTTTTTTGCAGTGTCCTCTTGCTGATGTTCCTCTATATGTTAAGTAATCATTTATGTTTATTTTCTCCTTCCCTGATATGCACTTATATAGCATTATCATGTCACCTCTTTTCCTTCTCTCCTGTAGTGTTGGTAGATTCAGTTTATTTAGTCTTTCTTCGTAGCTTAGGTCTCTTAAGCTTGGTATCCATCTTGCAGCGGCCATTTGAACTTTTTCAATCTTGTCTATGTGTTTTTTGAGATGAGGACTCCAGACTACTGATGCATATTCCAGGGTTGGTCTAATGAATGATGTTATTATCCTTCTTAACATGTCTTCATTTATGTATGTAAACGCTATTCTCATATTGGCAAGCAATGTATACATGTTCTGTACCTTCTCGCTGATGTGGTCAGCCGGAGATAGTCTGTTATTCATAATCACACCTAGGTCCTTCTCTTTTTCTGGTGTGTATAGGGTTTTATTTCCTAACTTATAATCCCAATCAGGTCTTTTTCCACTTTTACCAAACTTGATTACATGACACTTGTCCACATTGAATTCCATTTGCCATGTATTACTCCATTCATGAAGTTTAATTCTTCTTGTAGCTCTTTACAAGAGTCTGTGTCAGTAATTCTCCTTTGTATTTTTGCATCATCTGCAAACATATTCAGATAATTCTCATTTCCAGTGTTACTGTTTATATCATTTATATACACTAAAAACATGATTGGTGCCAGCACTGAACCCTGTGGTACTCCACTAGTCACTTCTTTCCATAATGAGTAGTTTCCTCTTAGTACTGTTCTCATTTCTCTTTTTGAGAAAATCTTGCATCCAACAAAACAGTTTCCCTTGAATTCCTCCTTGATGGTACAGTTTCCATAAAAGTCTTTGGTGTGGTACTGTGTCAAATGCTTTCTTGAAATCTAAATAGATACTGTCCACCCATCCTTCTCTTTCCTGTATTGTGTTTGTTACTCTATCATAGTAGCTCAACAGATTAGTAACACATGATTTTCCTTTTCTGAAACCGAACTGTCTTTCTGTTTTCATACTGTGTTCTTCTAGATGATTTACCCAAGCTTTTCTTATAAGCTTTTCTAATACCTTGCATACAACACTGGTCAGTGATACTGGTCGGTAGTTGAGTGGATTTTGTATATTTCCTTTCTTGAATAAGGGGACAATCCTTGCTTTCTTCCAAATATCAGGTAGTTTACCTTGACTCAAGGATTTCTTGAAAATTAAAAATAATGGTATACTTAACTCCTTTGCACATTCTAGTAGTACCCAACATGAATTTTCATCAGGACCACTTGCTTTTCCTCTGTCTAATTTACTTTACTTCTCCTGTATTACTTTTTCTGCTATTTGTATATCTGGTAGTATGTGTGGACATGCATGTTCCACATAGTCCCTCTCAAAATTTTTTTCTTCTGTGAAAACTAACTGGAAATTCTTATTTAGTGCTTCACAAATATCTTTCTCTTGTGTATAAGTGTTTCCCTCGTCCGTAATGGATTGTATTATATCTTTTACTTTGGTTTTGCTTCTGATGTAGCTGTAAAACAGCTTTGGTTGATCACAACTTTTATTTATTATATCCTCCTGAAACTTTTTGGGCTTCCCTCCTTATTCGTGTATAATCGTTTCTTGTCTGTTTGTAATTATTATACGCCCTTTCACTATTGTGTCTTCTGTATCTGTTCCACAACAAATTTCTTCTTTCTTTTGAATTTTTACATTCTGTATTGAACCATTTTTGTATTATCTTATCTGCTTCTTTGTGCTGTGGGATGTACTTCTGGACTCCTATTTCATAAAATTCACAGAATTTTTTATATACAGCATTTAAATCTTGTCCTCTAAGCTCATTTTCCCAATCAACTTCTAAGAAATACTTCTTTAGGTCTTCATAAATTCCCTTTTTATAGTTTAGGCTCTTTTTGTAACTTTCATTGCTGTTAACTATGTCATATGCTATCCTGAAGTTGTAATTTAGCACTGCATGATCGCTTTTGCCGAGTGGAGGGTGATATATTAAACTGTCACTATCATTTTCTTGCCTAGTAAATATTAGATCTAGCACTGAAGGTACAGTCCTCTTTTTCTGGAGGTTTCCCTCACATGTTGCATTAGGGAAAACTCTTGTACGAGATCCAGGAGCTTTTGGTCCCAACAGCTTTCTTGGCTAATTATATCTAGAGTATTCCAATTTATATTTGTATTAAAATCTCCAGTTAGTATAATTCTTTCCGATTTCTCTTCCATTTTATGTAGTAATGATCTTAAACTCCGAATTGTACTCTCTGCCAGGTCCTCATATTCGTCTCTTTCCCATGTGTTTGATCTGGGTGGCATGTACAAATTGGCTACAATTACTTTCCCTTCAGATGTGTTGATCTCTATTGCAATCAGTTCTACGTGTGATGGTATATCTAGTTTTCATTGACTTTTAGATTTTTCTTAGTTAATATTATAATTCCTCCTCCTTTTTTTAAATTTCTGTCTCTTCTCCATATATTGTATTCCTCTAAGTTTAGTATGTCATTGAATATCCTTGGTGTTAATTTTGTTCCAGTTAGGCATATTATTTGTTGTTCATTTTCTCTGACATAATCATTCATCTCTAGTAATTTAGATACCATTCCATCCACATTTGAGTACATCAACTTTATCATCTTGTTTATATACTTGTCATGACATGGTTCTACTACCTTCCTCCTTTTTATTCCCTCCTGTTTGTGTACCACTTTCGTACCTGCAATCCTATTACTTTGTAAAAAAAAATGTGTTCTTCTCCTCTTCTGGTCTTCCCTCATTTTTTGTTTTTGCTTCCTCCCTCTTCTCTTTCAGTAATTCCAATTCCTCTTGTTTTAGGCATCCTTTTATCCATACATTTTTGAACTCCTCTTTTTCCATAAGATTCTTTGCATTTTTTAGTATCTCCTCCACAGTGTTTACACTCTGGAAAGTCACCTTTAGAGGTCTTGTCTTGCTTTTCTCGTATTTCCCTAACCTTTTGTGTTCCTCTATGTCTTTATGTGTGTGTGTGTGTGTGTGTGTGTCTTAACTACTAGGTCAGTGATGGTCAGCCAGGGTGCATGACGAATCCCAGGGTTCATTAATTTTTTCAATTGGTTCATGGAATATATGAGGTTCATAGAGGGATGCATGGCATGAACAGAGTGCATAGAGGGGCACAGTACTGTAAGAACATTTAGGAGGAAATTGTAAGTACAATGTAAGAATTCCATTTAAATCATGATTTAAGATTCATGATTATGATAACAATAAACACTGTGTTGTTATTTGACAGTGGAAACAGAAAATTCATTTAGGTATAATTTTATGGCTATTAGTTAGGCAGGGTCTATCGAGTGAAGGCGATCTTTCACTCGCTAGTGAGTTTAATTATAAGTTGTAATTATCCGGACATTCAACTTTTGTTCTCATTGTTTATATACGAATATATATCTTTTCCAAACAAACATAAAATTAAACTGGCAAGTTTTGGTAACTAGTGATTAAATGTGCTCTTTTATTCGTATTGCTTCAGGTATTTCTTGTCCACCAGAGAGTTATATCCTACTTTATGTACAAAAAGGAGACATACTATTTGTAGTTGTATGTTTATGGCTTTTAACTATAAAGAACTAAAGTGAAAGATCCATGCATTTTTGTGGTAATTAGTCTTCCTAGTGGCTAGGGTTTCTCAAGGCCTCAGGTACTGTTAGGGTGCACAGAATTAGAAAAGTTGAAGAACACTGTCCTAGATTATTTGATATGTCTGAATGAAACTTCCCAGGTGGGTTCGCTGGGATACTGGGAAGGTCTTTCATTATATACAGTTTTCCAACCCTGATTTTTAGCGGGTCAGCCCCCCTCCCCTAATTAAAAATTCTCTGAAATAGTGAAAGGAAGGCAGGTATGTCTTTGAAATCATAGAACATATTCTGCAATGGACTCAACCGTAATTCGAGATTTGGAGAGAGTGAAACCCCAATGATAAATGCAACCAAAAATAGGGAAAGGAAGCACATAGATTTAAATGAAATCAGCATATACATCATATGATCAGGTGTGCGGTTTCCATGTTTTCTCTGAATGCACAAAAAGAAACTGCATATTTTTTTAGGATATCATGACTTCTTCCCCCCCAACCCGATTTTTGGGGTAGTGAGCCCCACAGCCTACCAAAAATATAAAAGATCATATATAGAACATTAGGATAAAACGTTTCAGATGAGCTCATCTGGCCACTTTGAAGGTCTTCCTCTATATACAATTTTTCAACCATGATTTTAATAGGGGTCAGCCTATTTGCCAAATTAACCTGTCACGTCCCGACAGATTTCCACCCTCCGATACCCCCCAGTCCTGAGCTATTTCGCATTTTTTTTTTTTTTTGGCTAAAACCTCCGCTTTTGTTGAGAAACAAAGGAAAATCACCAAGAAAGGGCTTACTGGGGTCCATAAATGGTCAGAACAGGTGAGCCTCCCCGCATCAGGTATTATATACTGTCACTGACCTGTCAGGCTCTCACTTTTTCTATGGTAGGTAATTTTGGGAGAAACAACAAACAACACGTCAACATTTATTGATTTGGAACTAATAAACAATCACAACAACAATATAATGGTTTTCAATGAGATATATAGGAAAAATAAGCATTGTTCCATTGAGCGAGCATAGCGAGTTTGGTCATTTTGGTTACACGCTAGTTGCTAAGTTTCTTGTTTCAGGAAACATATCACTTTTTCTACTTGCATAATACTGTTTCAATTACATTTTACCATTTTTGAATTTATGTAAATGTTTCAGCTGTTTACATTCATTACGATGATATTTAGCATAATTATTGCGTATATCTGCCTACTGAGCGCACTCGTTATGACTCTTCTCACAACATACATTACATTTTTTTTTTTTTACTTTCATATTATTGTTTCCATGACATTATACCAATTTTCAACCAGTGTAAATGTTTTCACTTATTGAAATTCCTTACGAGGATATTTAGCGAAATGCTAGCACATATTCACGTAGCAAGCACACTCGCTACCACTCGTGTTTCAACTTATATTTTATTTCTTCACTTCCAATATACTGCCCCACTTACATTACACCCGTTTCCACTTTATACTACTATTTACATATTTACGGGCCTTATTTATTACACTGAGCGTCAGAATATTGCATCTATATACACTTGCTAGGAATGTTTCGACTTAGAATATATTTATGCACGTAGGTAATAATATATTTATGCACTTAGGTAATAATTTTCCACTTACATTACACCCGTTTCCACTTTATACTACTATTTACATATTTACGGGCCTTTTTTAATACACTGAGCATCAGAATATCACATCTATATACACTCGCTAGGAATGTTTCGACTTATAATATATTTATGCACTTAGATAATAATTTTCCATTTACATTACACCCGTTTCCACCTTATACTACTATTTACATATTTACGGGCCTTATATTTGAGCGTCTGTATGTCGCATTTTTTCCTGAGTATGAGTGTCATATCGCATTTACACCATATTAGTACTGCATCAAGGTGTGATATTCACTGAAACAAGGGTGAATGCAGAGACCCACGTGACACTCAACACACTCACAGCGGGTGTCTTTTCTCTGAGTGGTGGGTCTCACACGGGAATTACCACATACATGACACCTGCGTTGGGGTCTAGGTCTATTTGGCTGGGGAGGTATAGGAGTGGGAAAATGGCGGGCGGGAATTCTCAGGGGAGTTTGGGCGGTAGGGGCAGTGCATGTGCGGTGTTGGGTCCTCTCAACCACATACTGGGCTATAATCTCACGGCCAAGCTCCCTCAAAACCCTTCAAAGGTTTCCTGTACTCCTGTTGTCATGGCGTGCAGGTGGTGGCAATTGAGGGCAATTATATCGAGCAGGTGAAAGAGGAGCTTCTTGTACCACTTCATCGTGGTCCTGGCACACTCACCACCGGATATCATGGAGTCAGACTGGTCCACCAGCCGCAAGTTGTTATAATCCAGCACACACTCAGGTTTCCAGATGTGGCACCTCCTCTCGCTGCGGTAATCCATGGACTCTGTATGATGCATCAAGGGGCGGTGAATCGTGGACAAGAGGTAGACTTCTCCATTATGGTTCAAACTGTAGCTAGGATGTTGTTAGCCTTGAAGAAGACCACCTCATTTTTTTTTCTAGTTTCTGCCCCACCTTCACTATGTGACGCCAGTTCACCTTGATGGTACCACAGAGTCCTGTGTCGTGCAGGTGTAGATAATGAGCGAGAAGAGGGATAGTGTACCAGTTATCCAGGTGGAGGATGTGACCACGTTGAAGGTACTCTTCAATCATTGTCTTTACCACTGCTCCAGACAGTCCAATACTCCAATCTTCTATTATGTCTGTCTGTGCACCGGTGTACAAGACTATATCTTGAACATAACCAGTCCTACAGTTACACATAACAAAGATCTTGAACCCAAAATGGTGCCTTTTGCTGGGTATATACTGGCGAAAGGAAATATTGCCCATCCAAAACACAAGACTCTTGTCTATGACAAGGTCTCTATAGGGATAAAATAAGGAATGGAATGTTTGCTGTAGGTGATTAAAAACCAACCTAATTCACCTCATCTAATCAGTGTCATTTGCATTGGCAGGATCATCAGCATCGTAAAAGTGGAGCCGGCCTAGAATCTGCTGAAACCGATTACTGCCAAATATAGGTGTCTGCATGAGAGGGTCCGTTGTCCAGTATGACGGAATTCTGTAAAATACCCATGAAAAGTAACAGGGCAAAAAATAAAAACATCTCTGCCAGGGAGACAGGGTAATCATAAATGATCGAATGCCTGCTCCTTGTGTCCAGTCGTTCACTCTCACGGCACTGGCTGCTAGCAAAACGGTTGGTTTGTTCCACAATCTGCTCCACAAAACCCTCACTGAAGAACAGGTGAAAAAAATCCAGCCTGGTGGAACCACGGTGAATCCCAGAAGCTGTGCAGCCAGCTCGCCCCTGCTCAGTGAAGGGGTGAAAATTCACTGCCATCTTACCAGTTCCAACTCACATAACCCTTGCCCCCATCGTCCCTATCGTTGCCTTCGTCGGGGTGGGGAGGAGATGCTGGTGGGGCAGGTTGGCGAGGAGGAGTGCGGAGGGCTTCCCCACTCGCACTCCTCTTCCCTCGGCCTTTACCCTTCCCCTTTCCATTACTTTTAAGGCCTTGCTCTCGTGTTCCTGAACTTGATTCTTCTGAATTCTCCACACTCTGGCTTCGGCTTTCCTGTCATTCTCTGACTAAATATATCTGTGCTGTTTACTTATCCCCTAATTCTACTGACTATCAAAAATTCTTCGACTATCTTACTTCTACGATGGAACACATTCTATCCATTTCTCCTTTCTCTGAAATCTCCATTCTTGGAGATTTCAATGTTCACCACCACCTTTGGCTCTCCTCTCCTTTCACAGATCCACCTGGTGAACAAGCCTACATCTTTTCTATCCTTAATGACCTAGAGCAGCTTGTACAGCACCCTACCCGTATCCCTGACCGCCTTGGTGAGAGCTCCAACATACTTGACCTCTTCCTCACAACTAATCCTTCTGCTTACTCTGTTAATCTTTTCTCTGTTGGGCTCCTCCGATCACAACCTTATTACCTTAACCTGTCCTATCACTCCGGTACGGCCTGTGGACCCTCCAGTGAAACGTCGTCTGTGGCATTTTGGAGCCGCGGACTGGGAGGCCCTCAGGCAGTACTTCTTTGATTTTCCCTGGAATGATTATTGCTTCCGTGGCCGGGAGCCATCTCAGTGTGCCTTGCATTACGGAGGTTATTCTCTCAGGAGCATGGAAGCATACATTCCTTTCTCATATCCTTTGACTAATGCAAGAAAGCCTTGGTTTAATCACGCTTGTTCTAATGCTGTCCGCAACAAGGAGAGGGCCTACAAAAGGTACCGGAGCCAACCCACCCCTGAATCACATCATCTTTACGTTTCTGCCCGGAATCGTGCTAAGTCTGTTCTTCGCTCTACTAAAAATAATTTCATCCATACTAAATGCTCTCAACTCTCCGACTCGAATTCTTCCCGCTCCTTCTGGCATCTTGCCAAACATCTTTCTAACAACTTTACCTCATCATCCTTCCCTCCTCTTTTCTACTCTGATGGTTCTGTAGCTATTTCTTCTACTGATAAAGCAGATCTCTTCACACAGACTTTCTCCTCCAATTCTACCTTAGATGATTCCGGTGCTGTTCCTCCATCACTTCCCCCCTCTGACTTCCTCATGGCTGACATTAAAATTTCTTCAGTTGATGTATTTTCTGCCATCACTGGCCTCAGTACTAACAAGGCATATGGGCCGGATGGGGTCCCTCCTGTTGTTCTCAAGAACTGTGCTTCTGTGCTTACACCCTGCCTAGGCAAACTCTTTCGCCTTTGTCTGTCAACTTGTACCTTTCCTTCTTGCTGGAAGTTTGCTCTCATTCAGCCAGTCCCAAAGAAGGGTGACCACTCCCAACCCTCCAACTATCGTCCAATTGCTTTAACGTCCTGTATTTCAAAAGTTTTCGAGTCAATTCTTAATAGAAAAATTTTAAGGCATCTTTCCTATCACAACCTTCTTTCTGATCGTCAGTATGGGTTCCGTCAGGGACGCTCCACTGGCGATCTTCTCACCTACCTTTCAGACTCCTGGTCATCCTCCTTTCGGGACTTTGGCGAAAGCTTTGCCATTGCACTTGACATCTCTAAGGCTTTCGATCGAGTCTGGCATAAATCTTTAATTTCAAACTGCCCTCATACGGTTTCTATCCTTCTATCTGTGCCTTCATCGCAAGCTTCCTTTCTGGTCGTTCTATAGCTGCTGTTGTAGACGGCCATTGTTCTTCTCCTAGATCTATCAACAGTGGTGTCCCTCAGGGCTCTGTCCTATCACCAACTCTCTTCCTTTTATTCATCAATGATCTTCTAAGCTGTACATCTAACCCTATCCACTCATACGCTGACGACTCCACCCTTCACCTTTCCATTCGGTCCCCGCAACGCCCATCTCAACAGTTACTTCAACAAGCAAGGGATGAGGCTATGGCACACCTAATGTCTGATTTGGCTCGTATCTCTGACTGGGGTAAAAATAATATGGTTGTCTTTAATGCATCTAAGACTCAGTTCTTACACCTATCAACCCGACAAAATCTTCCACAGGTATACCCACTAATGTTTAATAATATTCAGCTTAATCCTGCATCATCCTTGAACATGCTTGGGGTTTCATTTACTCGGGACTTATCTTGGAAAGATCATATTACATCTCTTGTAAAATCTGCTTCCAAGAGATTGGGTGTACTAAGCCGACTCCGCTCTTTCTTTACCCCTGCACAATTGTTGACTCTATACAGGGGTTTTATCCGCCCCTGTGTGAGTACAACTCTGATGTGTGGGGAGGCTCCCCACATACAGCTCTTCTCAATAGGGTGGAGTCAAAGGCTTTTCGTCTCATTAACTCTCCTCCTCTTACTGACTCCCTTCAACCTCTGTCTCTTCGCCGCACTGTTGCATCTTTATCTCTTTTCTATCGCTACTTTAATGATCACTGCTCCTCTGAACTGTCTGCTTGCATTCCTCCACCTCTACGACGGGCGCGTAGCACCCGTCTGGCAGCAAACTCTCATCCTTTTTCTGTCCAACTCTCTAATGCAAGAGTTAACCGTTACTCCCAGTCTTTCATTTATGCAACAGGTCAGCTCTGGAACTGTCTCCCTCTGTCTGTATTTCCTGCTGCCTATGATCTCCAGTCTTTCAAACGCAGTGTGTCCAGGCATCTCAAAATGATTGGATCTTGAATTTGGCTCTATATTGTATTTTGTTTTTCTCTTGGAGGGAACTGTTACTGCGGGCTCATGGCCTTTGGTTCCTTCTTCCTCGCATAAAAAAAAAAAAAAAAAAATCACGGGGGCTGCGGGGAGGAAGTCCGGGAATATTGGGGAGCATTAGACATGCTGGGGAGTGGCTCCTCCTCACCTCCCCGTTCCATCACCACACCACATGCTTCTCCACACACCCTCACTACCCCACGTGATATGCTCCGCTGCCTTGCACCACCACGGGAGAGCGATGACTCACTCCCACCACTCTCACTTTTAATGACCGCCCCTACACTTTCAATTTCACTCCCCACTCCCTCCATGCCACTTCTGCCCTTCCCAAATAAAACACTAGGCCCATACCTGATAGAACGACATCCTGTGCCCTCGGGACCGCGATGTGTGATGATCTCACGGCCGTACCACGTGGCAACAGGTCCCACAGCTCTGTCCTCATCCTCGTCCTCGGTTTCAGGCTCCACATCACATAGGGGCTGCAGAGAGATTATTGCACAATGTTTTGGTGCAAGCTGGCCCTCTCTAGTGGCATGATATGTGACGTAGCGCCGCTTCCTCGGGAACGGGACCTCCTCAACACTGCTACTACTTTCCTCCTCCTCTGGTAGGACATAATGCTTGTCTGCCACCTCATCATCGAGGGGCGAATCACCATCGCCTGTGAAGGCGTCCAGGGCGGCTTGAATTTGCCTCTCTGAGAGACCTCTGTGCGCCATGTCTGACCTGGGTCACTGCTAACATGTGAGTGACCAAGCTGAGGGTGAGCCGGGTCATGTGGAGTCGCCGAGTGTACCCACCTAGTAGCAGGTAGGGGAAGGTCTCGTGACCCTACATACCCAAAAACAAGAGCGAGATTTGAAAATTGTGCAAATTATGAACCTTGCAATTGCGTGACGTACCAGTACATCGATGGGACTAGCTGTGACAACATTGCGATGTATCCATACGTCGATGGGACACCTTGGGTTAAATATTCTCAGAAACAGTGAAAGGAGGGCATATATGGTTTTGGTACCTTAGTACATCTTGTAAAGTGAAGTCTCACTGGTAAGGTATATATATATATATATACAATATATATATATATATATATATATATATATATATATATATATATTTTCAAAGATTTGGGAAATGTTTGATATTTCCCAGGTTAGTTTGTTTGGTTACTGGGAAGGTCTTCCACTATATACAATCTTCCAACCATGACTTACCGGTATGAGGGATTTAGCCATACTCGGGAAATCAAAAGCTCTAAGAATTTTTTAATGGATTGCAAACATGGCATTGATATCTTAGTACATATGATAATAATAGACTCTTATCCGTAATGCGTTATTTGGGGAGCGTGACCCTCTCACTAATTCTTGGAGGAGCCAGGCATCCCTCCCCCCATAAAAAACGATCAGTAATAGCCAAAGGTGAGCACACTGATTTCAACAAGATAGACATACAGATTGTTACATCCCTGTTCCACATTGCCACAGGCTTCAACAGCAGTAGTACAGTAATGAAAGGGCGTTGCCCAGTGAGTTGTTCTTCCTATGGTCAGCCTTTCAGTATGCCGCACACCAGGTCAGCTCAGGCGTTGTAAATAAATGCTGTCTTCTTAACCCGTGGCATCCTGTTGATGAGAATTAACGTCCACACGTTTTGACACTGCCAATCTCGTCGACGTACATAAACGCGAATCAATTGCAAGGTCCCTAATTTGCACAATTTTCAATTTTCGCTAGAGATTTTTGGTACGTATACACGTGACACCTTCCTCTACAAGATGCCAGGCAGGGACAATGCCTTACCCAGCATGACCTCCTCCCCCCCCCTGCACGCCATGGTCTCAACAATTTACCAGTTATCAGTGACCTGGCCAGTAAAGCCATGTCATGCCACAGTACAAAATTCAGGGCCAGAGTGATTTCCCAATCAATGACAATTTGGAGGACAAACTTTACATAGCATTAGAGGAAGAAACAGTCAGAAATGATGATCAGGTAATGTGGCAAAAAAAGGTCAGGTATGGTGATGAGTTAGTGAGTGAAACAATGCTTATAATGCCTACATTACTGTTTGAAAACCAATATACTCTCGTACTACATATAAATTCGTACCAAGTAAATAAATAACTACCGTTTATGAGTGGTGTGAAATAGTTACCCTCCCATAGAACTCGTTTTCTTTGGTGCCAGCCTGTTAGAAAACCCAGTCAGGTAAGGAGGTACTGTTACCTGGATCGAGTATTTTAAACCTCAGGTGAGCGATTTCTCTATGAATTTTCGATGTTTCTCACCAAAAGTGGAGGTTTGAGCAAAAAAAAAAAAATTTCAAAAATGGTCGGGATTGGGGGGAGTCAGTGGTGGAAAAGTGGTCGGGATGGGGCGGGTTAAGTTTGTGGTCCTCACCAAATAATTATACTTAATGCTTGCCAAGTACACTTCATTGTTTCCACAAGTACTGGAGCCATGCAGTTTGCACTGGCACTGAACTGACTATGTATCTGTCTATATACCTAGGCTGCTTCCCCCAAGGAAAGGGAAGTAGCCAAGACAGGACGACACACTCCCAAATTACTCATCCACTCAAACACATTTATTCGCATCTTAGCCCCAAAGGGGAGAAGGGACAGATCCCCACTGCACCACAACGCACGAGGGTCAACTGCGCAGTGCAATCATTGACATCTGCAGCAGAGCCTGACAGCAGAGCTGGTTTACCCCTGCCACATCATAATAGACCCATGCCCTTACCCACACCTGACCTTATTAGCTGATCAGACCAAATGCGGAAGAATATCCCCTCAGGGTTGCATCACCATTTATTCATTCACAATTTCTCTCCGTTTATTTCTGTCACACACAGCCACTCTTCCTTGCTCAACAGACATCCCTCTCGCATCCAATGCTCTCTTCACACTGTCCATCCATCCTATTCGTGGTCTCCCTCTCGGCCTTACATCTCTCACATTAGATCTAGTTATCTTATTTACCAATCGCTCATTATCCATTCTCTCCATGTGCCCAAACCATCGCAACACCCTTTAGTCAACTCGATCAGCCATCTCCCAGACAACTCCAGTTCTCCTTCGCACTTCATCATTTCTAACTCAATCCATACGTGTCACTCGACACATACTCCTCAGACACCTCAACTCCATTACATTCAAACTTTTCCTCTCTGCTACACCCATATTCCATGTTTCAGCCCCATATAATGCAGTCGGTACAACAACACCCTCATACAGCCTTCTCTTTACGTCCATTCTAAGCAAACGACATCTAAACACTTTTTTCATTCCTCCCAGCACCTTTCCTACTTTATTCATTCTAAACTTCATTTCTGCATCTATTCTTCCATCCACAGCAACATGTGACCCTAAATACTTAAAACACTCTACCTCCTCAAGCAACTCACCATTCAAAACTATATTCCTCCTCCTACCATCTACTGACCTCACACACTTCATCACTTTATTCTTACTCTCATTTACTTTCAATTTCCTTCTTTCACACACCCTTCCAAACTTTGCCAACTGTCTCAATCTCTCCTCTGAATCAGCCACCATTGCAATATCATCTGCAAACAGCAGCTGCTTCAGATTCCACTCTCTGCCATCAACATTCCCCAGACTCAGACCTCCACCTAAAACTCTTGCATTCACCTCCCTTACATCACTATCCATATAAATATTAAACAACCAAGACGACATCACACTTCCATGCCACAGCCCCACTCTCACGGGAAACCAATCATTCACACTATTTCCCACTCTTACACACGCTCTACTATTTACATAAAAACTCTTCACCCCTTTTAGTAACCTACCATCAAGTCCATACAATCTTAAAACAGTCCACAAAGCCTCCCTATCAATTCTATCATATGCTTTCTCTAAATCCATGAATACCCAAAACACATCCTTGCCTTTCGCTAAGTACTTTTCACACACCTGTCTCATAGCAAACACCTGATCTACGCATCCCATCCCTCTCCTAAAGCCACACTGCTCATCACCAATCACTCTCTCTGTACCCTTTCTAACTCTCTGAAATAACACTCTATCATACACCTTACCTTCAACACTCAACAGACTTATACCCCTAAAATTAGTACATTCATACTTATCACCCTTGCCTTTATACAATGGGACCACACAAGCACTTGCCCAGTCAACTGGCACCATACCTTTCACAGAGCACACATTCAACAATCTTACTAACCAGTCAACAATAGTCGCTCCACCACCCTTCAGGCATTCCACAGCACACCCATCCATACCTGCAGCTTTCCCTTTCTCACCTCCTTTACTGCCTCCTGCACTTCCTCCTTCGTGATCAAAGAATCATTCAACTCTCCCAACACATTTATTCCTTGCACCTTTCCATCCGCCACAATCTCAGCCACCCTTCGTCCTCTACATTTAATAATCTTTCAAAATACTCTGCCCATCTATTCGTTACTGCATCCATCTCAGTTATCATCCTTCCTTCCTTTGCTTTTACTCGCTTTTCCTTCCCAGACTCTCCCTTTTGCACCCTTCTCACCTCCTTCCAAAACATTTTCTTATTTTGTTGAAAATTCTCAGTCATCTGCCTACCCCACCTCTCATTTGCTGCCATTTAGCATCAGCACAGCCCCTCTAGCCCTATTCCTCTTTTCCTTATACCTCTCATATAACACCTCATCCTTCCTCTGCAGCCACACTTCATATGCACGTCTCTTCTCAGCCACAGCCATACGTACTTCCTTGCACCACCATTCACTTCCTTTTCTTACACCACCACCCACACGTCTGACACCACACACCTCTTCCGCATGTCCCACCACAGCACTCTTAAACAACTGCCATTGCTCCTCCACACTGCCATTCTCCTGATCTTTCACTGCATTCCACTCATCTTTCAATTTCTCCTGATACTCTATCATTTTCTTTTATTCAACTCACTCACTTTCAAAACCTCCCTGCCACACCTAACTCTCCTAGCTCTCACCATCTCTAACCTACGCTTAACTTTCCCTCCACCAGGTAGTGGTCAGACATACCTCCACCCTCCCGTCTCAGAACTCTCACATCCAACAATCTTCCTATTACATTCCTGGTCACAACCACATAGTCCATCAGTGCTCTATGAACGACCCTTCCACTCTTCTGTCTCACCCATGCATACTTATAATATCTTTCTCTCAAACAGGGTATTTACAATCACCATCTCTCGCTCAACACACATCCCTATCATTCATTCCCCATTTTTATTTCTTCCAGGCACACCATGCATACCAACTACACCTTCAACTGCTACATTTCCCACTATAGCATTCAGATCTCCCATCATTACCACATTCACATTCGCTCCAAAACTCTGCAGACACTCATCAACGTCATTCCAGAGAGACTCACTTTCTTCTTCATCCCTTTCACTACCAGGCCCATATGCACTCACAAACACCAACAACTCATATTCAAATTTCGCTTTCACCCACATCAGTCTCGATGACACCTCCTTCCATTCAATCACACACTGCTGTACTTTCGGACTCACTAACAAAGCCACACCTTCTCTTGCCCTTTCTATATTAACACCTGACAATCTTCCATTCACACTTCCAATCATAGACTCATCATTCTCTTTCATTTTCGTTTCACTCAAAGCTAACACATCCGACTTTCTTCTCACAAACATTCTCCCAATCTCCTCCCTTTTAGCCTCAATCGTACTACATCCACGCACATTGATAGACCCAATCTTCAGGGTACGGGGATAACTCAGTCCCCCGTCCCTTTCTCTGGCCAGTCTCTTTTTTAGGAACTAAAATACAGAGTAGGGGGTCTGAACTGACACTGAACTAAACTCAGACTGAACTGAAAAACCTCTAGACCCTTCCTCGTACTTACATAAGCTCCCTGTATACTAGAATTATATACTACATTCTCGGGGAAGCAACAGTTACCAACTCGGAGACATCCAAAATGATTCAGAGTTTTCTTTCACTACACAACACGCTAACTTATTATTATGCAAACTGAGATAAAATTACATAATTTAGCAATCACATAAATAAAACATTATAGAGAAAAAGAGCACAGAAATTAATATACAACTTACAAAATACCTTCACTCACAAATAGCAGGCTCACTGGCAACTCTGACATGGAACTGGAAAATATAAGAAATACTGAGAACTTTCCAGTCCTTCCTAACTAGCAAATCCCGCTTCTCAGCAGTATCATAGGACTGGGTATCGAGTTTCCATGTTTTCCGAGAATGCAAAGTAAGATACTGTTCATTGACTTCATTATCTATCTATCTTCCCATCTATAGCCAGATTTCCTCATCCGGCAAGGGGTGGCCATTTTTCTTTGGGGTAGGTGTTTTATGGGAAGGAGCACTAACCCTCCACCAACCCACTTGCTGACACATAGGAAACACGTATGGGTTGGTTATATGGTTACCACCTAGCACTGTATATCATGGCTTACAGGAATCCCTCAGGCTTGTCACTCAGTGTGAAGCCACCTGAAATGAAAAGAAGATTAATAAATGATAGGAAAGATGAGAGAAATAGAAAGAAAGGAGGGCAGACATAAAATTATGATAAAGGTGAAGGAAGAAACAGGCAGCATTACACTGAGTGGACGATGGTCGCCGCCACCTACCACTATATTATTATTATTATTATTATTAAGCTCTGCCATATATAGAGCAATGCTTATTGTTTTTGTATTATTAGTTTTATTTTTATTTGCACTTTTTTTCTTAGATCTTGACGATTTTGCAGTTTTTTCTTAGATCTTGACTACTTAATATAGGAAGGGACCCTTAGATAACCTAAGTACTTGTGCCAAATATAAATGACCTTGACCTCTTTTTGAAGGTCATACTCATTTACGGTGCAATAATTGCATATATGAAACTTAAATCTCTCAGAAACTAACTGAGATACAGCTATTTGGTTAAACATCCTAGCATGAAAAAATTTGCTGAGAATTTTGGTCGAATATGTTGCCAATTAACTAACTGGAAAATACCGAGTTCAAATCTGTTCAGCTTTTTCTTAGTAGCACATTTTAGAGATAACCAGAAAGCTGTAAATCTGTAATTTTATGGAAATATAGCTGTGGTCCCTCTTGTTATCTGAAAGGAATATGGTTAAAGTTAAGCATACAGTTAGCCAGTTTTTGACGTGCAGGTTGAAATTAAATGTCAATAATATTTTTGCACCTTGCACTGTAATATCCCTGGTTTTTATATATTTTCGTCGTGATGTCAAGTCTCAGGACTGGCCCAAGCAGGTGCGGGGCCCGATGCAAGGAATAGGGGCGGGGCCCCTCTGATTTTGAATGTCAAACCTAAAGCCTAAAAATAACACAGTTTTATATTTATGCTTAACGCATAGACTGAGATATTAATGCAAATGATTCGTTATGAATTAGAAATGTAAAACAAAGATTCCTAAACCACCATATCATAGATATATACAATACCTATAAGATACTAGATACCGTACAATATAATATACAAGATACAAGATACAATATAATATGCAAGCTAGATACGATAGATATATACAGCCAATACAATGATGAACAGACAGTGAGCATGTTCTGGATCATATTCATCTTTTTTGCCTTCATCCTTGAGATTAAGAGATTCATTGTGCGGTTCGACATCATTCACTGCTCCAGTGCAGTTTTAACTGTTGTTAAGTAACTGAACCTTAGAGACTTATCTTGCCGGAATTAATGCCTGCAAAGTCTCTGATTATTTCATTGTAGTCTAGCTGAGATGAGACTTCATTTTCAACTGAAAATATGGCTAGGCCATTTAGACGATCTTGTGTCATTGTTGACCTCAGATATGTCTTAATAAACTTCAGCTTGGAAAAACTTCTTTCACCTGATGCCACGGAAACAGGAATAGTCAGCATTATCTGGTTTGGTAAACCAGAGGCCGGGAGTTTTTTTTGGGGGGGAGGCGGTAGCTCATTCGGTAGAGAGGTGGCCTGCAGTCCCACCGGACCCAGGTTCAAATCCCCGCTGGGGCAGGAAACAGTTTAAGGATTTGAATTTAGTCAAAGCAGACTTTACTTATCTACTAGAAGACCCGCCGACATGTCGTAAAAATATCCCCGTTAATACCAATACAACAGTCCTGTATGAGACAGCCCTAGCATGTATTCAGTATGGACGGTGGGTGTTAGCGCCGAAGTGGTGACATGTAGAGGTGTATGGTATATAGGAGGACTACTGGGCCTTGGAAGCAGGCTGTGAATCCTTTGTCCAGAGTCGGACACATAATATGTATATATATATATATATATATATATATATATATATATATATATATATATATATATATATATATATATATATATATATATATATATATATATATATATATATATATATATATATATATATATATATATATATATATATATGCTCAGGGCAATCCAAAAACTCGGGAAATCTACATAGTTGTTCTTTTTAGAAAGGAAGCTTAAGATTTCGGAGGGCTGGGAAGCGATCTCCTCTGGAATAACAGACTTTAGAGCATCCATTTCTTCTGCTAACATGTAACCGTCAGTATCTGAGGTGCCATTTACGGTGAGACTTTTCTCCAAGTTGACTGCATGCACTTTCATTTCTGCTTTGGTACGGTTGTGGAAAGAAAGTAAGAAACCAAATAAAGCATCATGTGACTTCAGCTGCTGGAATCTTTGTTCCATGGATGAAATTGCTCTATCAAGGATGAGACTGAAGCATCCAATTCTGAAACTTTCTTGTGGACTTTGACCTGGCTCATCTTGAGCTTCATACTGAAATGTTCGTTTCTCTCTACGAATTCTGTTCTCTTTAAAGACAGGTTCAATGCCCATATCATTGGCTATCTCCTTTGAATCTGCAAGAACATTGTCAAATCCATCAGTTCTGTATTTTTGCAGCCATCCAATAGTTCTCTCCATGCTTTTGACTGCAACAGATTTTTTTTTTTTTTTTTAATAATCATGGCGGCGCAACTGCCAGGGTCATATGCCGCCGTATAACAAAGAAGTAAAAAGCAAAAAAAAAAAAAAAAAAACAGGATAAGCCACACAATCAAAAAGGAGAAATTCTAAATATCCTTAAGAAGTCCTGCCTCCTTCACAAAGGAGAGGGTTGCCCCTCCCAAGACACAGGCATCCTCCCCAAGCACGAAGGAAAGATGATACACACCACCATCCGTTTGGTGGTCAGAGAGGAACCGACGCCGTAAATACTCAAGACTAGGACACTCCACCAACAGGTGCCGAACAGTCAATGGAACCAGACAGTCATCACAGAATGGAGGAGGAGCCCTCTCCATTAAAAAACCGTGAGAGAAACGGGTGTGACCAATGCGGAGGCGGCACAAAGCAGTCTCCCATTGACGAGGGAAGCCCTGGTAACTGAATGAGCCCACCTTCTGGCAAATCGAGCGCAACTTATTGGCACCCACAGCATCCCAATGCTCCTGCCAACAGCACCAAACCCTGAAGGCAATAAAGGAGTGCATATCTGCAGCAGGCAGACGATACAGAGGGGACTGTGCAAGAGGGGGACGAGCCGCTGCTGCCTTGGCCAGCTGATCAGCTCGTTCATTCCCTGCCACTCCTACATGAGCTGGAACCCAACAGAAATCTACATGACGTCCACGACGCCCTAAAAGGAAAAGCCACTCTAAAATGGATAAAACCAAAGGATGAGAGGGATTAAAAGACTCCATTGCAGAAAGAGCACTTTGTGAGTCACTAAAAACAGTAAAAGCAGTGTGGGGGAGAGTGAAGAGAATCTGAAGGGCAAATAAAATAGCAGTCAGCTCAGCCGTAAAAACAGAAGCAGTCACAGGGAGGCTCCCACCTCGACAGAAGGTGGGAAACACCACACCAAAGCCCACACCCGCATCAGACTTAGATCCATCAGTATAAACTGGTATGGAGTCCCCATGAGAAGAGGCATGCTCTAAAAACAGAGAAAATAAAACCTGAGAAGGAAGGGAGGCCTTACTGGATGAGAGGAAACGACAAAATGTCACCCTGGGGAGAAGCCAGTAGCCCACCCTCGGGACACGGTGGGGAGTGATAGGCACAGAAGGAACAGAGAAGCTAGACATAATTGACTGCACCCTGAAACCAAAGGGCTTTGGAAAGGATGGCCGAGTGGCAAAAATAGGTGACCAAGAATCTTGAGAGACCTTGACAAAGGGCACAGAGTCTGGGAGACGAGATAAGCGATACCAACATCTCATCAAAAGGGAAGAGCGGAGCAAGTCTAGAGGAAGGACACCAGCATCAGCCAACAAACTCGAAATCGGGCAAGATCGGAATGCCCCAGTGGCGAGACGAACACCAGCATGATGTATGGAATCTAAAATACGAAGCCGGGCTTCTGAGGCAGAGGAATAAACTTCACATCCATAATGAAGTTTGGATAAAATCAGAGACTGATGCAAGAGGAGGAGGGTCTTGCGATCAGCTCCCCAGTACGTGTGCGCTAAAACTTTCGAGAGACCCAATGCTCTGAGACACTCAGCTTTTATTACCTGAAGTGAGGGACCCAAGTCAACCGGCTGTCAAAAATCAGCCCTAAAAACCGGGTTTCCTTTAAACACGAAATACGACGCCCATCTAAAAAAAGGTTTGGGTCAGGGTGGACTCCACGAACGCGGCAAAAATGCATGGCAACGGTCTTCTTGAAGGAAAATCGAAAACCTCGTTCATCAGCCCATCTAGAGACACGGTTGAGAGCCATCTGCATCCTCCTTTCTGCCATTGACATCCGTGAGGCAGTGACAGAGATTGATAAATCGTCAACATAGAGAGAGCCACGAACACCATCAGGGAGCACAGAAATAACGCTGTTAATTGCCACTGCGAAAAGGGTAACACTTAGTATGCTCCCTTGTGGCACACCATCCTCAAGGGGACATGCAGTAGACAGCTCACTCCCGACTCGGACCCGAATAAAACAATTAGATAAAAACTCCCGGATAAAAGTGGGGAGTTGCCCACGGAGACCAAACTCATAAAGAGATTGCAATATACCATGACGCCAGGAAGTGTCGTACGCCTTCTCCAAATCAAAGAACACTGTGATATGATGCTGGTTAGTTGCAAAAGCCTGGCAGATGGATGATTCTAAAGAAAGGAGAGCATCTGTGGTCGACCGCATCTTCCGAAACCCATACTGGACTGGAGACAAGTAACCACCCTTCTCTAAGTACCACACGAGCCGACTATTCACCATCTTTTCGAGGACCTTACAAAGGCAAGATGTCAGCGAGATAGGGCGATAATTAGTGGCCTGCAAGTGATCCTTACCCGGCTTAGGGATGGGAAGAACCACAGCAACACCCCATGAGGTCGGAAACCCACCATTGCACCAAATTCTGTTATACAGTGACAACAGAAAATGAAGGGCTGCATCAGGCAAGTGGTGTAAGAAGGCATATGGGACATCACCCAAGCCTGGAGACGAGTCGCGACACTGCGACAATGCCGTCTGAAGTTCAGAAGCAGAAAAAGCAACATTATATGACTCCTCTGCAGTAGATGGAAAACTAATGCCCAAAGATTCCAGGTGCCGTCGGCGGCATGCCGACGGGGATGAGGTGTCCTTCCTAGAGACATTAGCAAAATGAGCTGCAAATATCTCGGCAACAGACAAAGAATGAGCCACCACCACACCTGCATGAGATAAAACAGGAGGAGAGGGAACGGGAAATTTCCCTGAAATCTTCCTCACCCATTTCCACACTTTTGTGAGAGGAGTCTGTGAAGAAATTGAAGAAACAAATGATGCCCAAGACTTCCTCCTAGCCTCCTTCATAACCCGCCGGGCATGAGCTCGGGCCCTCCTATATGCCACTAAGTAACCAGGGTCACCTCGGTGACGACGAAGTCGGGAGAAAGCAGCACGTTTAGCCCGAACAGCAGAAGCACACTCATCAGTCCACCAGGGAACTGGACGGTAAGGAAAGTGACCAGCTGTTCTCGGAATACTCTGCAGTGCCGCCGAGTGTAGTAAGTCTGTGAAATACTCAACAGCAGCATCAGTGCTGACAAAATCCTCCACACACTGGTTCGGGGAACACAGCTCCTCAAAAACCGGCCACCCTATCCAAGCGCCAGCGGGGAAGACGACGCCGAGGCGCACTCTGTGTCGATCTTAATAAAATAGGGAAGTGGTCACTGCCATTACAGCCCATGTAAAATTCAGGGCTACCCCTGCAGAGCACAGAGACAAATGAATAGAAGTAAAAATACCCGTTTGACTATGGAAGTAACTTCACCAGAATTTAAAATGTGCAGGTCCACATCCTCCACAATGGAGGCTAACATAGTACCTCTAGCATCAGGTGTGGAGCCACCCCACAGGGGATGATGACTGTTCATGTCGGCCAGCAAGAAATAGGATGAGGGAAGTGCACGAATAAGATTTTCAAGATCAACCCTCTCAATAGTGGCACTAGGAGGGAGGTACAAAGAGCACACAGTATAATGACGGGGAAGGAAAATCTGGAGAGCAACAGCCTGCAGTGGAGTGTTAAGACTCACAGCAGTGAAAGGTATGTCACTGCGCACTAGAATAGCCACACCCTCACCATGACCCTGTTCAGGAAGAGGATCTGAATAAAAAACCTGGTAACCAGGTGGACTGGGAGGCGCAGCATCACCAACCATTGTCTCTTGTAGGCAAACACACACAGGTGAATACTCAGCCAGAAGCCAACGGAGTTCCTCCCAGTTGGCTCGTAAACCACGGCAGTTCTATTGAATAATATTAGCCATTAAAACTATTGAAATAAAAAGGGGCA
Organism: Coenobita brevimanus; assembly: GCF_032717465.1. Classification (NCBI taxonomy): domain Eukaryota; kingdom Metazoa; phylum Arthropoda; class Malacostraca; order Decapoda; family Coenobitidae; genus Coenobita; species Coenobita brevimanus. Next base: position 13,284,339 of record NC_136973.1, on the reverse strand, counting down.
GGGGAGAGGGACAAACAGAAAACCATAAAAAATACTAAAAATATTAAAATGGAGGAACTATATACACAAAAGAAAGGGTCACTTAGTGGAAACCACTGAGCGACCCTGGGAGACAATCTTCTTGGGAATGCGGATACGCCCACTAAGGGGCTTGTCACGGGCAGCAGCATGGCTAGAACGAGGGCCTGGGGTCTGCGAAGTGTTGGGAGACTTCACAGACACCTGTCGCTGCCCAGCAGGAGAGGAAGAGCTACTCCGAACTCTGCCCGGGGCCCCCAGTGAACCAAGAGGTCGAGCAGGAGGGATTGGGGTCCTGGCCTCCAAACGTGGAGGGGGCAGGACAGGATCCTCCGAGGTAACCGGAGGAGGAACATCCGATACCCCGGAGGAAGAGGTGCCAGACTGACCTGACACCCCAGAAGCCCCCGAAGACCCAGAAGCAGGGTCCGAGGGCTGTTGCACAGATGGACTAACTACAGAGGATGTGGACTTCATGACCGACACCTTGCTTGGAGGATCTTCAAGACTCAAAGACTCTGAGGAACCACGATGACGTTTAGCAAATGAAGAATGTGCACCATGACTACCAAGGGATACCATAGATGTAGAGGTCTAGTCTTGAACTGTAGCGGCAACTATCTCAAGTGCGGGAGATTGTTGCACTGACATGGAATCAGCAGATGAAGGCATAGGAGCTGACACAACAGGAGGAACTCGGGTCTGCTGCTGGACAGGACGACGAGGACGGCTATGACCGGACAAAACTCAGTCCTGTCCTGCATGAGTGGATGCTCCACAACTGACACACCACTGGGAGGCCCTGTTGCAAACGACGACAGACTCGCCCAACATGGCCGTACATCTGACAGTGGTAGCAGCGTCGTGGATTTGGTACAAAGGGTTTGACCCTAAGGGACAACCAAGCCACCTTGATGGATGAAGGCAGAACAGTACAGTCGAACGTCAGCAACAAGGATGGAGTTGGGGTAAGAACACCATCAACCTTCTTCTAAAACCTCTCCACTTTAACAACCCTGTGGACCTGGAGTTCTTCAAGCAGCTTCTCTTCACTGTAACGCAATAAGTCTTTTGAGAAAACAACACCTCGACTATGATTAAAAAAGGCATGGGGAACACAAGTGAACAGTGCATCCGGGTCCTTACACTGGGCAGCCAGCCGGGAACCCTCCTCAGGGGATGTAACCTCCACTAGGAGGCTACCATCCCCCTGAGGTGAGATCTTCGGCTCTCTCCCACAGATTGACACAATGCGCCGATGAACAGTAAAAATGTCCAGATTACCAATAGCCTGACCATCCAAAGTACGAATGGTGTAGTACCTTGGGAAATCAACCCTCTCATAGACACCTGGCAGGACCTCTCGGGCATGTCCACAAGATGTTGTTGTCTGTTGCCGGCTCTTCTTCTTTGTAATGGCCACTGGCAGCAAACCACTGGAACCAGGCAGGTATGGTTCCAAGGTGGCAATGTGGGCCTCACCAGCCAGAGGCACATGAGGCGCACAGGAGGAAGACTGTGAAGGATGGTCAGGGACGGAACTAGGGTCGTCAGCTGTAAAAATTTTGGAAGATGCCATATTCAAAATAAACCACCTTCATTCCCCCACCCCTCTACCCACCATGGAGCCCAACAAGGGGAGGCCATATGCCAGGGAAAGCACCACTGGTGACCCCAGAGGTAGTGGGAAAGTACACGCAGGTAACCACCAAGGGACCCTGACAAGGGTGACTCCAGGACGATAGGAGCCACCAGGTCCCCCAGTGCCCGCTTGACCCTAAAGCCACTAGGTGACTAGCCTGGATGGCTAGCCAGTGACCAGCCGATTGACCTGGTCGGGCCCAACCAGGCCACCCGTCTAGCCAGAATAAGGGACCAAAGAGGTGTATTGCTAGCTGCAGGGCGCACCATGCAGCATCGCTCAACCTCCAGGACTCCCGTCTCCCAGCATTACGGGACGCCATGCACGGCAAACACGTGGGGAGGCAACAGTCCCGCCCTAGATGGCAAATGGGCAGGGACTGACATCACCAGTAGGCCTCCTCTACCAGTGATGTAGGGGGTGCTTGGTCCACAAGGCCGACAAATGCCAAACCCTACAAAGGTAGGCTTGCCTCCCAAGTAGGTGGCACTGCCAACCATGCTTCAAGCCCCACCACCACGTCAAGGTGACCCCCTACAGTGGGGGACTGCAACAGAAAGTTCAACTGCCTCACCTCATAGCTGTTTACTGACCTGATTGACCTGAAAGAGGATAGCATACCAAAATACAATGGAAACAATGAACTTGAAATTTTGAAGCTCACTGCATAGTGACATAGCCTTACTGTGAGCTTTGGGGTCATTTATTTCCTCAGCAATATCCACTAAGGCATCGTAAAACTGAACAGTTTGGTACCTCACAGCTTTGACACTGTCTATACGACATTCCCATCGGGTTTCACTGAGAGGTTTCACAGTCAAGTCCTTAATATGTCTTGTGAAAATTGCCCATCTCTGAGGTGAAGCAGAAAACAAGACATACAGCTTTTGAAGGATACTAAAGAAGGTCATTCCCTCTGGACACGTCTTGGCAATATCCCCCAGTAACAAATTGTAACTGTGGCATGCACAGAGTGAAAAGAAAGCTCTTGGGTTCATTTCCAAAAGACGAGCCTGAACACCAGACTTATTGCCTCTCATGTTAGCACCATTATCATAGCCTTGGCCCCCGATATCTTGTGAATTTAAACCCAGTGTCAATAACTTGTCAAGAACATCCAGAAGACTCTTTCCTGTACTTTCCTTCACCTCAGTGAATTCAATAAAATGCTCACATATTCCAACAGGAACAGTGGAGCCCTCAGATACATATTTAATTGTCAGAGACAACTGCTCTTTATGACTAACATCTGGAGTACAATCAAGTATAACAGCAAAGTATTTTGAGGCCTTTATCCGGTCAGTAATGATCTTCTGGACTTTGTTACCCATCAGCTGAATCAACTCATTCTGGATACGCTTGCCAAGGTAATGGTCATGGATATCTTCATCCTTGATTCGTCGCAGGTGTTCTTGCATGACAGGAACAAACTTGGCAATCAGTTGGACTAGGCCAAGAAAATTACCATTTTTAGGTTCAAAGAGTTTATCAACAGATCCTCGGAAATCCATGTTATGTCCTGAGAGAAACTGAACAATAGCAAGGAGGTGCTGAAAAACATTTTGCCACTGTAGCTTTTCATCATTGATTCGCTGCTGATGAACTGAATCCAAAGAACAACCCTTCTTTAGTCTTTGCTCAGCCTCAAACCATTGAACACTTGCCTACAAGTGACCACAGGACTTTTCATGCTCAACTAAACGCACACTAGCATTGGACCAGTCATGAAATCCATCAGAGGACAGCGCGGCATTAACACTAGAAAAAAGCTTACAACAAAAACAAAATATCTGATTTTTTCTAACTGAATACACAAGTCATTTTCTTTGCATCACCTCCCCATTTGATAATTTGCGCCGTAGGTAGGAATTTGAAAATTTCCTGCCTGCTGCATCTTTAGGGAATTCATGGTTGAAATCTAACTTATGTGGACCCTTTGTGACCATAAAATAGCACTGAGCTGTGGAAAGAATTTTTGGCCAAGAGGCAGGATCCTCATAATTTTTAATAAAGCTAACATCAAGGCTGCTGTCTTTCCTCTTGAGTTCTGATGTACGCTGCTGAGGCAAGCTTGATGATGATGTAGCTTGTTCAGCAGTTTGCTCGGAAGGAGCTGCAGGAAGATTGGGCAGATCTTGGACCTCCATGGAACTGACTGACTCACAATCTGACTCATCGGTCTCAGTGTCATACTTTTTAATGATAAATTTCTCTATTACTCCACTGAGACGTTTGACTTCAGTTTCTTTTGCTGCCTTTATCATCCTCTTTTCACTGCCACTCAGGTAGATTCTGCCAATGTCACGCTTTCTTTTCGGTATCTTCTTGCAAGGGGGGAGGGCTAAGGTTCTTTAAACAATATTTAAATTTTTAAAGATTTTCTTGACAAGTGTTAAATTAAGTGCTGTTCAAGTCCTGCTGTTAGCAGAAGATGAGATTTGCGGCCGGGGAATTTCTTAACCAAAACCATTTACAATTGGTGCGCTGCAGTCAGAGAAAAAAACTGCTAAACATTGCTGTTATCAAATGGATCCAAAGACACAGATGTCAGCAAAAATGCATAAAGGCCTGGGTCCTAAACTCCCTAATCTTGGATGTCACAATACCCACAGTCAGCTCATGTAACTGCAAACTGAATACAGGCCTGATGCTTATAATTCCAGTAGAAATTCATTTAATCATTTAAGGAAAATATTTCCAATAGAAATTTACAGACTATATTTGACAGAATCTTTTCATAAGCCCAATCAGGATCTCACAAGAAAACTATGAAACCTAGACCAACAGCCGAAATCACTTGGCTCAAGGACTCAAGCAGTTGGCATTCTTTAATTCAGGAAAATGCATGCAGCACAAATTTTCACAGCTTAGACCTCTGATAAACAACACTACCAAGACAATCATTCAAGCCAAGAAAAAACACACACTTCTTAAAAACGTGTTGAAGAGATAAATATGAGGAAGAATGATAAATTTATTTTTTTTTTGTTAAACGATGCCACTTGAGGCTACTATGTGACCACTGAGTTCCTATATATTTTGTGATATTTATCCACACCAATAAAATGAAATAGCATAGGTAGCCTGAATTTTGCCATACGGGTCCCTAAGGGGAGGATGAGTGCTTGGCTAACTGAGGGGAACTGCTGTCTCTGTGCTTTGATTTCTCGGGAGCAAGGTCATGGCCTCCTGCCTGGAGCTTTCCTTCTCTTGGTCCCATTTTGAGTTAGTGCATCAACTTTCTTATCCCCTAAAAGTTATTTTGATTCTATTATGCCTATGTTAGTAATGTTTTGAAAGTAATATCTGCTCTGAAAATTGTGAAATATGAGGCAGGTACAGAGCAGGTGTGTGGTGAGGAGAAGCAGAACTGCTGTGTCAGCAATTTGACGCCCTGAGATAAGACCAGCCAGCCACGTACACCACCGGGATACTAAGAACTATTTTGTAATTATGAAATAAGGTGATGAATTCTTATCCTGTGCAGTATCATCCTAACGACAAATGTTTAGGGTGGTCCAAGGGCAGCTGCATCATCTAATTCCTTGAAATATTCCTATGAGAATTTCTATTTTTTCACATTAAAGTATCATATTTTCCTCTTATTAATTTGCCTCAAACTACCTGAAACTCAACACTTTCAGGGGGGCAAGTCTTGGAGCAAGTCTTGGTGCAAGTCTAGGTGCAAGTCTTGATATAAGTCTGGGAGTGGAATTCAACCAACTTCTGGTAAAGTATTATACTTCTGACACTGAGTGAACTTTTCCTCTGTCTTAAGGTTTAAAGATTCCTGCCAAAGCCATGTATTAACCTAACCGTGTGGTACAATTGGCTCCACTTCTAAGTACTACACCTACTTGTGGCATCTTGGTTAATGTGACACCACTGTGTTTGTTTACATCGTCATATTAAGACGCGAATGAGTTGGAGGAACCCCCATATAGTGGTCAGATACTGACAACCACATTGCTATGATCTATGTAGCGCATATATTATATAAAACATGTAATGTAATTGAACATGTGCCTTTAATTCGAGCTTGATTTAATGTGATGGTGCTGGCACCAATCAGGGAGTTGGATGCTTCGTTGTGGATGTTCAGTGGCGCTGTTGGTCCGAAGCAGGCCTTACTTTACTGAATGAGAGGCATGCCAAGACAAGACTTGCGTAGCGCAACATATAATGGAGGAGGAGCATATTTATCATATTGTATATATATATATATATATATATATATATATATATATATATATATATATATATTGTTACGGAACAGAGAGTGATAATGAACACTTTAAGTGAGAATACTAAAAATCACTACTGTCCCGCAAAGTTCCAGGTTCAAAACAAAAGAGTTAGGTAAAATTACAAGTTAAAGTTTAATGCAAAACAACTAAACATTCAGGACTCATAAGGATAATGTAATGGATATATGGTTAACTACAATAGCCTCTATTAACACGAAATTAGCAGGTGTAAATTTATCTAAGTCAGCCCTGATAAAATGAGAAAACCGGATAATGTTCAGTGAATGCAAGATATATTATTACAGATACAAAATATTATTAATAATGGCTGATACCCAAAACACATGAATCACAGAAACCTCCCTAGGCCTACAAATTAACACCTTATGCTATACAGTACAAGAAAAAATGTAATATCACTTATACTCAAATTACACAGCTGCTAGATAGTTGGAGACTTCCTGGGCACTCACAAAAATAATAACTGTACAGGGGAGAACAGAGATGTGAACAAAATGAGGAGTAGATCTAAGTGGCAATTAATGCAGAGACTGAGCTCATTATATAGGGGCCGGCAGAGCTTGATACAACTTGTAAGAAGGACGTGCAAATGAAGCCATAGTGGACAAAGAGTTGACAATCCTGCTCTGAACAACAGAAAGAACGACTTACTCTACTATAAGGGTAGAAGGGGGGAGTGAGGTAAAACACGCAAGCCTAGTCACTATGGAAGCCACGAGGCGAATCGTGATCAATCATGCAGCATACTGTACGTTAGAATTATACAAAGGATGATGAAATCATAGGCTATGTAACACCTCCCCACAAAGAAAAAAGAAATTTACAAAGGAAATTTCTTATTACTCTAAAACAATCTGTCTAAAGTCTAGATAAGCAATCTGCAATAACATTTTCTTTCCTCTTGACATGTTGTATGTCTAATGAATACTCCTGAAGAGGTAGACTCCATCTTGTCAATCTCTGATTTTTATCTTTAAACTTACTAAGGAATTTCAGTGGGTTATGATCGGTATAAATGACTATGGGGTCAAAACCAGAACATAAATAAAATGAAAAATGCTGTAAACCCAAAATCAAGGCCAAAAGCTCTTTCTCAATAGTTGAGTAGTTCTTTTGAGGTGGAATGAACTTCTTACTGTAATAAGATACAGGGTGTTCAATACCCTGATCATCCTCTTGCAGCAAAACAGCCCCAGCTCCTGTATCACTTGCGTCAACAGCCATCTTAAAAGGCTTAGCAAAATTTGGAGTAGCGAGCACTGGCTGACTTAATTGGATAGCTTTAAGTCTGCTGAAAGAGGATTCACAGTTATCGGTCCAGACAAATTTAACTCCCTTTTTCAGTAGGTCTGTAAGTGGTGATACAAGAACTGAAAAGTTAAGAACAAATCTCCTGTAATAACCTACCATTCCCAGAAATCTTTGTAGCTCTTTCCTACTTTTAGGTCTGGGAAGATCACTTATAACCTGAACCTTAGCTCCTGGTGGTGCAACATGTCCATCACCAATTACGTACCCAAGGTACTGAACTTTAGCTTGACCAAACTCACACTTTGATAAATTAGCTACAAGATTAGCCTGAACCAAACGCTCAAGAAATTTACTGACATGGCATAGGTGATCTTTCCAGTTGTCACTGAAGATTAATACATCATCAATATAAACAACACACCCCGCCAAACCCTCTGTTACAACATTCATGAGCTTCTGAAAAGTGGCTGGTGCATTCTTCATACCATATGGCATTACAGAACATGCAAAAGTGTTTCCTAGTCTTACAAAACATGAGATCTCCCTAGCACGTTCAGTCATAGGTACTTGCCAGTATCCCTTTAACAAATCAAACTTACTTATGTACTAGCCTTTCCGATCTTGTCTATGCAATCTTCCACGTGAGGGAGAGGGTAAGTGTCTGTTTTGGTTATCTGATTAACACGTCTGTAGTCAATGCAAAGCCGCTGTGACCCACCTGGCTTAGGGACTAGAGTGACAGGAGAACTCCACTCGCTCTGACAGGGCTCAATCATCTTGTGGTCCAACAGGTAGCCAAGCTCCCTGTGGATGAGAAGAACTTTCACTGGGTTCACACGGTATGGAGGAAATTTAATTGGCTTTGCGTCTCCAACATCGACATCATGCATCAACACAGTGGTTCTTCCTGGAGTGGCACGGAACACTTGCGGGTACTCCTGCAATAATGCCGAAAACTCCTGCCTTTCCTTGGGAGCTAGATGAGAAAGCTTAGTCTGGAGATCATTCATGATATCAGGATTCTTCCCCAAACTATCACTCAGGCTCATGCTGCATGGGAGAGCTTCATTTGCAGACTCGGGTGGAACAGCTACAGTGCAGACTGGGTTATTTTCGTCCCGCCTGTGATATAACTTTAGCATGTTGATGTGACAAAGTTGCTTGTTCTTTCTACGATCTGGTGTGGCGATGACATAGTTGACATCACTGAGTTTCTTCTCCACGAAATAAGGACCACTAAACTTGGCTTGAAGAGGTTGCCCATGCACCGGTAGCAGAATCAAAACCTGATCTCCTGGCTGAAAGTGGCGTAACCTGGACTTCTTATCATACCAAACCTTCATCTTCTCCTGAGCAGTTCCTAAATTCTCTCTCGCCAGCTGTAAAGCAGTGGACAGCCGTTCTTTGAACTTCATCACATACTCCAGCAGGTTGACGTCATCTTCCTCCGACAGCCAGAACTCCTTGAGTAGCTTAAGGGGTCCTCTTACTTCATGGCAAAACAGTAGTTCAAAAGGTGAGAAGCCCAGTGATTCATTTGGAGATTCTCTTGCAGCAAATACAACGAATGGAAGACCTTTATCCCAGTCTTTCTGATGTTCCAAACAGTATTTCTTGAGCATCGATTTGAGTGTTTGATGATATCTCTCCAACGCTCCTTGGGTCTGGGGATGGTAAACTGAAGAAGTGATCTGGGTGATGCCCAACTCTTTCAGAGACTGCTTGAAAACATTTGACATGAAATTACTTCCCAGGTCTGACTGTACCTCCTTGGGCAGACCAAACTTGGTGAAGAACCCTAGCATTTCCTTAACCACGTTCTTTGCAGAGATATTTGTAAGTGGAATGGGTTCAGGATAACGAGTAGCCATATCAATCAGGTCAACACATAAGAAAATCCTGAAGAAGTCTTAGGAAGAGGGCCCACAATATCCACCAACACACGGGTGAATGGCGCCTCAAAAGGAGGAATGGGAACTAGAGGTGCAACCTTTTCGGTCTGATTACACTTCCCCACAACTTGACAGGTGTGACAAGACTTACAATACCAGGAAACATCCCTGAAGATACCTGGCCAGTAGAAGTGTTTCAAAATGCGTGCCACAGTCTTCCTCACTCCAAGGTGTCCTGCCAAACTGGAATCATGAGCCACTCTAATGATATCCTGCCTACAAACACGAGGGATGACAACTTGATGTACAACCTCCCATTCACAGTCGGCTGATGCTGTTGGGGGTCTCCACTTCCTCATAAGTACTCCTGACTTTATATAATAACAAGTAGAAGCACCAGCTGACTCTTCCTCACTGCAAGCAGAGTTAGCTAGACCTTTCAACTCAGGGTCAGCAACCTGCAACTCAACCAACTCTTGCCGAGACAAATTATCAACACTACGGGGTACTGCCTCATCTGGTGAGTGGTCCAAATTAGCAAGAAAAGTGTCAGCAAGGATAACATCATCATCATCATTATCCACTAAGTCACCAGTAACTTTAAACTTAGCCCTAGTGACAGCACATACAAAGAACACATCAGGGACATCACAATCATGGGTCGCAGCCACTGGTTCACTAGACAACTGAGGAGCTGGACACACTTGACTTCCACCAATATCATTTCCAAGTAAGAAAGTTACACCTGACATTGGGTGTGTCTCAACCAACCGAACCATAACGGAACCATTAACAAAACCAGACTCTAAATTCACTCTGCACAGAGGGGCAGAGAAATAATTATTCCCTACACCTTGTAAGATTACAGTTTCATCAGAGGAATTAACATTAGAGCCTAGAACACTGGTCAGCATAAGGGATTGGCAAGCACCTGTATCACGATATATTTTAACTGATTTCCTGTCATTACTGTCCAGAGGACTGACAAAACCATCAGACAGGAAATTAGCACATGAACTCTTGAGAGTGTCACCCACGTTACTGCTCAAAAGAGGAGCTTCATTATGAGAATTTAATTTACCTCTCAAAGCAGGTTCAGTTAACTCAGTTAAAGAATTCTGGGAACTCTCAAGGGTGGACACTAGACCAATTGACTGAATATTTAAAGACTCCTTTTTGTTCACATCACGCTGTCTCCTGAAACATTTCTTCGTAGTATGACCAAGCTTACTACAATAAGTACATTTACTTTTCTGAAATCTAGAGGTGAAGCTGGTATTTACTTCCTGAGAAACATCATCTTTATTCTCTTTCCTGTTACCTGTACTCTGAGTAGAGGCAACGTACTTTCTCTCAGCTTTCCTTTTTTCTTTAGAATATCTTTTGTGAATGAGAACATATTCATCAGCTAAAACTGAAGCATCAGACAAATTATCTATTCTTCTCTCATCAAGATATAGGCTTACATCTTTATTAATACACCTTTTGAAGTCCTCCAGCAAAATCATCTGCTTAAATTTACCAAAATCAGAATTTACATTCTTAGAATTTAACCACTGCTCTAACAGATCTTCTTTGATTTTTGCATACTCAACATGGGATTGCTTATCTTGCTTATAAGTTGTCCTAAATTTTACTCTATAGGCTTCAGGAACAAGCTCATAGGCCTTAAGAATCAAGCTCTTAACTACATCATAATTATCAGATTGATCCTGAGGCAAAGATGCATAAGTTACTTGAGCTTTACCAGTGAGAACAGTTTGAAGGAGTACTGGCCAATACTTTTTGGGCCAATTAAAACCTGTAGCTACCCTCTCAAACAACTGAAAATACTTTGTTAAATCAGATTCATTAAAAGGAGGGACAAGTTTAACATTATTAGCCACATCAAAATCATCAGAGCTAGATGATCCAGTTCCACCTTGTTTCATGCGATACTCATGGTCTGCCTGAATCCTAGCTAGTTCAATTTGTGCCTGAGCCTGTGCCTGTGCCTCCTGAATACGAGCCTGACACTCAGCCTCCTTAGCCTCAGCCTCCTTAGCACGAGCCTCCTGCAGGGCTAGCTGTAACTTAGCTAACTCAATCTGCGTTTGCTCATTTGGAGGAGTTACATTAAACAAGCTTTCATTAATCATGTCAACAATGTGATCTTTAGAATGATGAGAGCGAACAGCAATTCCCAATTGTTGAGCAACAAGCTTAAGTTCATTCTTTGTTCTGTTTTCTACATGACACACTGTTTGCACATTTGACAAAAAATCTTTGGCTTTATCAAGCGTAGTAATATTAGGCATCATGAATAAATCACAGTCACAAAATATCAAGCAATATCCTTATGATAATATCCTGAATATCCTGGCGAGGTCACCAAATTTATGTTACGGAACAGAGAGAGATAATGAACACTTTGAGAATACTGAAAATCACTACTGTCCCACAAAGTTCCAGGTTCAAAACAAAAGAGTTAGGTAAAATTACAAGTTAAAGTTTAATGCTCAAACTAACAACTAAACATTCAAGACTCATAAGGATAATGTAATGGATATATGGTTAACTGGAATAGCCTCTATTAACACGAAATTAGCAAGTGTAAATTTATCTAAGTCAGCCCTGATAAAATGAGAAAACCGGATAATGCTCAGTGAATGCAAGATATATTATTACAGATATAAAATATTATTAATAATGGCTGATACCCAAAACACATGAATCACAAAAACCTCCCTAGGCCTACGAATTAACACCTTATGCAGTACAAGTAAAACTGTAATAACACTTATACTCAAATTACACAGCTTGTAGACGGTTGGAGACTTCCTGGGCACTCACAAAAATAATAACTGTACAGGGGAGAACAGAGATGTGAACAAAATGAGGAGTAGATCTAAGTGGCAATTAATGCAGAGACTGAGCTCATTATATAGGGGCCGGCAGAGCTTGATACAACTTGTAAGAAGGACGCGCAAATGAAGCCATAGGGGACAAAAAGTTGACAATCCTGCTCTGAACAACAGAAAGAACGACTTACTCTACCATAAGGGGAAGAAGGGGGGAGTGAGGTAAAACACGCAAGCCTAGTCACTATGGAAGCCACGAGGCGAATCGTGATCAAACATGCAGCATACTGTACGTTAGAATTATACAAAGGATGATGAAATCATAGGCTATGTAACAATATATATATATATATATATATATATATATATATATATATATATATATATATATTCGCCACGAGGCGAATCGTGATCAAACATGCAGCATACTGTACGTTAGAATTATACAAAGGATGATGAAATCATAGGCTATGTAACAATATATATATATATATATATATATATATATATATATATATGTATATATATATATATATATATATATATATATATATATATATATATATATATATGGAAGCTGTAATGCAGGAACAATGCCCGGAATGCAATTTACGTTAGACAAGGAAGTGAGGTCGCTGATGAGACTGTTGCGCATTGGGAAAAAAGTATAACGGTGTTATTCAGAGAGCACTACCGTATCGGCTTAGTCCTTCTGGGCTGGTGCCGTCAAATTCTTAATATCTGAAAAACTTCCGCCACACAAAGTCTGTCTCCCATTATTCTTCCATCTTTTCATTATCCCTTTCTCTGTTGCGCCCTCCACCTGTGATTCTTATATCCATTTCACCAGTCTTAGTCTCCATGAATTCCACATGAACAGACCACTTCTGTACTCCTTGATCAGCTTTTACAGTATCTACGAGACTACTCTTTCCTCCACATATCTCCCTTACTTTCATCTGTAACCCGTTACACAACCATACTACGTTATTGTGCTCAGACAATTCGGTTCAAGCAAGCCATTTATACTATGTGTGCTATGTCATTAATCTTTTTTTTCTTAATAACACAACAGGGGAAGGATAAACAAATGAATAAAAAAAAATTATAATCCATGCACCAGATTACTGGTGTCCTCTGTTCATATCTGTAACAATTAGACTTGAACAGCAGTAGGTTGAAGTTTGAAGGGAAACAACTCTGGGGAAGCGAGTTCCAGAGAGATGAAGTTCGGGGAATGAAAGAATTGTGATAGGCAGAAGTTCTGCAATATGGCTGAGTGACATTCCAGTCATGAGCACTGCCAGCTGCCCGTGTAGCACAAGGGAAGGCATGGAGAGGTGGCACCATGGACGCAAATTCGTCTGAGCATTTGCTATAGAAATATCTGTAAAATAACGTACGGGAGGCAACATTCCTCCTTACTTGTAGGGGAGGAAGTTTATTAGTAATAGCAGGGTTATTAATAATTCTAACAGCCTTGTTCGGAATTTTGTCTACTTGTTTTAATGCAACCTCTCCACATCCACTCCACAAGAGTGAGCAGTATTCAAGATGAGAACTCACATGACTTATAAATTATAACTAACTGCTCGTCAGTGAAGAAGTTACGGACTCTGTACAATAATCCAAGTTTCTTTGAGGCGGTTTTAGCAAGTGATCTAACATGAGAGGTCCAGCTGAAGGCACTGTTAAGTGAGACGCCGAGAATTTCAATACTTTTAGAAATGGGAATATTTGTAGCATTGAAGGTAATATACGATTCTGGCAATATCTGTCTATTAGTAAATTGTATATATTTAGTTTTATTAGCATGAAGTGAGACAAGGTTACTTTGTCCCCATTCACTGATCGTGGATAAGTCTTGGTTTAAAGAGATGGCTGTACTGAGTTGAGAGTTAGAGATATCGGACTTTGTAAATGGATGTCTGAGTGTGAATGAACTATGAAGTGTTGAGTCATCTGCTTATGAATGGATGGGATTGTGGGTGACAGATAAGAGATCATTAATATGAACCAGGAACAGGGTTGGTGCCAGAACTGATCCCTGTGGCACGCCGGCGTTAAATGAGTGGAAAGTGGAATATACATCATCTACTTTTACTCTTATTTTTCTATTGCTGAGATATGAGGAAATCAAAGGAACAAAAGAGTTTAGTCCATAGCAAGGGAGTTTGGACAACAGGGAACGGTGCCACACTCTGTCGAAAGCTTTAGAAATATCAAGGGATACTGCACGTATTTCACCATCAATTGATTGATGGATGGTATGAGGCAGGAGATTGAGTATGTCAATGGTGGATCTTTGTTGGCGAAAACCTTATTGTCTATCACTAATTAAGTTGTTGGATTCAAGATGTTTAACTATGTGCTTATCAATTACAGTTTCAAAAACCTTACCAAGAGAAGATGTGACAGCTATTGGTCTGTAATCAGAGGGGTCAGAGGAACGTTTTTTCTTTGGAATTGGGTGGATATTGGCTTCTTTCCATGAATTAGGGAATGAAGAAGTGTGTATGCATAGTCTGAATAATTTTTCAAGAACAGAGGCAAGTTCTAGGGAACACTTTTTCAAAACAATTGGCAGAATTTCATCTGGGCCTGGAACTTTGTTGGTACGTAAATTGTCTAGGATGGATTTCACGTACCTTGTCTGTATTTTAAGTGGAACAATGTCGGGAGAATCAAGTTCTAGTGCTGGGGCATTCTGGCTGGCTTCTTCTAAGGAAGGATTTCTGACAAAGATATCTGCTTTCCCACGTGGGTCATTTGTAATGTTGCCATCTGGAGATTTTAGTGGAGGAATGAATGATGATTGTTAAAGTTATTATTGATGGAATTGAGAGTTGACCAGAATATTTAAAATACACACCTCTGTCGCCGCCGGACCGACCACCCCGCCACTCCCCACCCCACTGCCGAGCCACAGCCCCACCACCACCCCAGGAGGACACCACGGCAGGCCAGATCAGGGTGAGACTGACCCAGAGTGAGAAGGACACCGGGGCGCCCCTACCTTAAGTCCCTCTTCCGCCCAACTGACCCAACTACAACCACCCAAGAAGAAGAGACGACCCTGTGAGTGGAGCAGCCTTCACCAGGTTCGGGGTGGGACTGCTCCAGATACAGTCCCAAACAACACCGCGGTAACGGCCATTGTACGTGCTGGGGAGGGAGTGGCCACTGTATGCCCCTCAGTTGTTTCCCCCTGTAGCGCCGCCACAACGGCCATTGTACATGTGGTGGAAGGAGCGGCCACTGTATGCCCTTCAGCTACAGTCACATCTGGAGATAGCCTCGCAGTGTTAGCTATTGAGCGCGCTCCGACTGGCAAAGGAAGGAGAAGTGGAGCCGCGACAATGGCCATTGTACGTGTCGGGAAGGGAGTGGCCACTGTATGCCCCTCATCGACTTCCTCCTCCTCCTACGGGAGTAACACCATGGTAACGACCATTGTACGTACCGGGGAAGGAGCGGCCACTGTACGCCCTTCAGTTGCTTCCCATCGGGCAGGCAGAGCTGCGGTAACGGCCATTGTACGTACCGGGGAGGGAGAGGCCACTGTACGCCCCTCATCTGCCTCTTCCTCCTTCGGGAGCAGCATCGCCACAACGGCCATCGTACGTGTGGGGGAAGGAGCCGCCACTGTACGCCCTTCAGCTGCTACCCTTAGGAACTGTGGAACCGCCACAACGGCCATCGTACATGTGGGGGAAGGAGCGGCCACTGTACGCCCTTCATCCGCAGTTCCTAGGGCTCTCCCGGAGGAGAAGGTTCCTTGCGCAGCCGGCTCTCCATCTCTCGGCTGCGTGGGACACCCTTCTCTCTCTCCCTCCAGGTGTGGTTCCCCGGAGGTGCTGCTGTTCCAAGAGTGGTGGCATGGTCCTGTCCTGGTCCTGCAGCCTACCCCTGGACAACACCGGCCCCTGATGGACGCCCAGCAGAAGAGGTGCCGCAGTTCACTCCTGACGGCACCCCGCTCTGTAGGCTGCCGCAGCAGACCCCCAGGGCCAGTCAGCAGGCCCAAGAGCAGGGCCACCTGGGCCCCACTCTCCCATGGCCCTCTGCCTGGAGTCAGAGGTGGCAGGCCCATCTCCTGAAGTTGTTTGGCCCCAGCTCCAAGGGCCACCTACCAGGTCGAGGCCCCCAGACAGGAGGGCCTCCCTGCACCCTACCGACGAGGCCCCAGCACGAGGGCCACCTATCAGGTCGAGGCCCCCAGACGGGAGGGCCTCCCTGCACCCCCCTGTTGAACCAGGCCCGGGCGACGACGCCCCTGTGGATGGTCCATTGCCTCCTGCAGGAGGGCTCCCAAGTAGGGCCCCCTTCCATGCCCGGGCGCCATCTCTGTTAGCCCAGGAACCAAGGGCACAGTGGCGACTTCAACCATCTACTACGTCATGCCTCAATCTAAACCACAGAGACAGGAGTGAAAGTGACAGTGAAACAGTGAGGACAATAGTATAAAGTGACACACAGTGTACGTGAATGCCCACGCAGAAAGTAAGGGTCAGTAAGCATGGACATTAAGACGATCGGATGTAAGGAAGCATTGTGTCTATACCAGTGGTGCACCAAAAGGAAAGAAAACCAGTGAAACAGTGTCGCCGCGACTATGTGACAATTCCAGGTGCCGCGACTCGCACCATAACAAGTGTATAGCAATATTAATGAACCTGACCCTTTATTCCATCCGCCCATAGTGCATCCGGTCCAGAATATTAAATGACAATTATCTATCTATCTATCTATATACCTAGGCTGCTTCCCCCAAGGAAAGGGAGGTAGCCGAGACAGGACGACTCACTCTCCATTTACTCATCCATTCAAACACATTCATTCGCATCTTAGCTCCAAAGGGGAGAACGGACAGATCCTCACCGCATCACACCGCACAAGGGTCAACTGCGCAATGCAATCAGTGACATCCGCAGCAGGGCCCGACAGCAGAACTGGTTTACCCCTGCCACATCATAACAGACCCATCCCCTTACCCGCACCTGACCTGACTAGCTGATCAGACCAAATGTGGTAGAATATCCCCTCAGGGCTGCGTCATCACTTATTCATTCACAATGACAATTATGCCCTAACTATAATACTTGTGTCGTGCTCTAGTAACTAGCAATCTGTGTACATATGAATATCACCATACTCTGCCCTTGACATCCTTGTGTATCTGTGTACATCTTGTATTGGAAAGCCAACTCTGTTATCCTGTCTCTTCCATATCCAGTGTCTCTTTGTTCTTATATTGTAAGGTGTGTTGAGATAAGAAAATAGATGTGTTATGGTGTACTGTCTAGTTTTTATGCCCAGTTCCTTTGTAGATGCTTTACACCCGGTCAGGAAAGAGGACCCCGCTCAGTTGCAGGCGTTTTTAGGACGAGAAGTCGAACTAAAAACACCCCGCATAACACTGGTGGCAAGCGGTGGTTTTGGATCCGATTAAAGCATGGAGGAACTCAATAAGGGAAACTTGCACAATGGCAGCCAAACCACACATCCAGTTGCCAAGGTTCAACCCTGAACAATATGACATTGACATCTACTTGGATATGGTGAAACCTCTCTTAGATATTGGCTTTGACACCGACAGAGAGAAAATAGCAGTCACACTACCCAACCTGGGCAAAAAAATCGCTACTGTCGCCACAAAAATCATCCCTGAAATAACATGGGACCAATTCTCACACATTGTGAAACAGGCTGTCATGCCTGCACTGGGCAGAGTTGTCGCCCTTTCACAACTCAACACCCTCACCTACGACGGCAGCCTAGACGACACTTTCGTCCAGGCACAGAGACTCGTCACTGCCACCTATCCTGAAGCAACCACAGCCACTCGTGATCAACATACCTTCAACACCCTGCTGAGAATCCTCGCAAGCACAGTCAGGGAGCATTTCACGATCTATGATCCCTCTGGCAATATGGATTGTGATTTACAACTTGTACGACGCCTCCTTGCCACCCGCCCCACGCCCCAGCCTATCCATGTGGTGAGCAAATTCCCTACAACCAAGGCCCCACTACCCAAGCCGAGGACGCCGCCCACCCAACCTACTATGGAGCCATCGACCACCGTCCCCAGGGCCCACCCTCAGAAGAAACGCCCTAACCCCAGGGAGAACCTCTATCTCATTTCCATCAACCCCTGGGAATTTAGGGCCTGTAGTCACCCTCCCCCCTGCACGACATCAGAGAGCAGCTCAAAGCTAATCGACACAGGACCTTCACACAAGGGCACCGAAAGGTATCCTCCCTGGAAGACAATGCCCCACAAGATGACGCCCCACCCATAATATACCCAGAGCCAGGCAACGAGGAGCTCGATGAGGAAGACAATGCTCAGCAGATGGATTTTTAGGTCCGCCCCCCCACCTCCCCATGGTGGCGGGGGCCACATCACACAAGTACAGACCCCCAGTCTACAACAAAATACGCCTGAACAGGGTCAAGGCAAGGCTACTGGTGAACAAGGGAACTGCCAGTCATGCCTGTACTCACATTTTTACTCCCACCACAGTTCGCCTTTGGCCCCCTTCTCTCCACCTCAGCCAACCTCATAGACGCGGGGGATGGCCACCTGCCTATCCGTGGAGAAACACGGGCCCTGCAGACTGAAACCAACCAATAAGCTTCCACCAGACATCCCTTCATCATCTTCGACTCCACCTGCCGTGCATAAGACAAGTACCTGGGGCTGGACCTC
This sequence comes from Coenobita brevimanus, assembly GCF_032717465.1. Classification (NCBI taxonomy): domain Eukaryota; kingdom Metazoa; phylum Arthropoda; class Malacostraca; order Decapoda; family Coenobitidae; genus Coenobita; species Coenobita brevimanus. The sequence continues at coordinate 13,265,713 of NC_136973.1, read as the reverse complement.
CTACAAAAGCTGCACACCACAATCGATTGCTACCAACACCGCCTCCACTTCTGTCCAGCCCCCAACATCCCCCAAAACAAAAATCAAAAACATAACCCTTCATGCATCACATACACACCATCACCACCCACCAGTCATCTCCTCCAACCAATCTGCACATGCAGCCCAACATTCCCATCACCCAACACCTCATCTCCTCACCCACACCCCTCACACTCCCACTCACCTATACTGCCTTCCCCTCCAACTTCTCCCGCCACCATCACTTCCGCTATCACCATTCTACCCCACCACGAGACTTGGTTACAACTAAACAGACCCTCCGGTACCTCTGTCCTCTTCTCCCCAGCCCTACCAACTGGACCCCTTTCGTCATGTTTAGTGTTCCCAACCTTCCTCCCTCCCCATGTCTGTGCGGTTCGCATAGCGAACCTCGCCGCCACACCACTTACCTTACCACGAGGGTTGATTGTAGGCGACATGGAGGAGGCCGAGCCCTATCGAACACCTCCATCTAACCATCCCACTCTACCTACTCTACCTTCCCACCTCTCCACCTCCCAAACTAACAGCCTCCGACAGTTACTCCTGGACTTCCAAGACCTTTTCTCATCTGGCCCAGCAGACATCAGCCACACTACCTACCTCAACCACAAAATCCACACCACCAGCCCACCCATCCGTCAACCCTCATGCCGCAAAAACCCCAAACAGCGCACAGAGGAAGACCGGCAGGTCCAGGACATGCTCAATGCCGGCATTATTTCTAACTCCACCAGCCTGTGGTCCTCCCCCATCGTGCTGGTTAGAAAAAAAAATGGCACCTTGTGGTTCTGTGTGGATGACTATAAAACTCAATAATGTTACCACCAAGGACGCCACACCCCTACCCAAAATCAACGATTACCTCAACTCACTACACGGCTCATCATGGTTTTCCACCCTAGACCTGCAATTGGGTTACTGGCAAATCCCCGTCCACCCAGAAGACAAACAAAGAACGGCCTTTTCAATCTCAAACAGCAAACACTACGAGTTCAATGTCCTCCCCTTCGGACTCTGCAATGCCCCAGTTACATTCTCCTGTTTCATGGAATCCGTCCTGAGCGGTCTGACCTTGGAGATCTGCCTGGCGTATCTCGATGACGACATAGTATTCAGCTGTACCTGGGCCGACCACCTCCACCGCCTCAAACAAGTCTTCATACGTATACACCAGGGCGGACTTAAACTGAAACCCTGCAAATGCATCCTAGCTGAGAGATCTGTCTCCTTTCTAGGACACATGATCGGAACCGAGGGCATCTCCCCCAATCCTGACAAACTCTGCACCATAGTCGACCTCCCTCTACCTAAGGACGTTCACGAAACACGAGCCTTCCTAGGCCTAACCTCATACTACCGGCGTTTCATCAAAGGTTTCGCCGATATCGCTAAACCACTACACGACCTAACAAAGAAGGGCGAACCATTCATGTGGACAGATGCAAGAAAAGCAGCATTCGACACCCTCAAATCAAAGCTCACTTCAGTCCCCATTGTAGCCTTCCCAGACTCCAACCTCCCCTTCCGTCTTTACACCGACGTCTCCCTCATTGCCATAGGGGCTGTACTTGATCAGGTGCAGGATGGGTGTGAACACATCATCGCCTGCGCCATCCGCACCCTCAATCAAGCTGAACGAAATTACACCACCACCAAGCGCGAGTGCCTCGGAATCATCTGGGCGTTGGACTATTTCCATTCGTACATCTCCGGCACCCACGTGGTCATCATCACGGATCACCAATCACTCCAATGGCTACGTCAATCCAACACCACCAACGCCCAACTCATTTGATGGGAAGAAGCTTTGGAGGAATTCGATTTCAAAATAACCTACCGGTCCGGAAAATTACACACCAATGCCGATGCCCTTTCCCACCTCCCCATCAATGCTATTCGCCCCAAACTTGACCTAATTCAAATGTGGTGGGAAAAGCAATGCCCCACCTGTTTTCCACCGCACACCTTTGCCAAACTACGCCAACATGGCAACCATCTATTCAACCCAGACGACCACATCGTCCTCGACCCTGGCACCACACATGATGCCATGCTGCACTTTCACGCCGACAATGTCATCCACCTCGGCACAAAGAAGCTTCTACAAGTCTTCAATGACATATTGGACACCAAACCCCTTCACCATCGCCAAAAACATCAATCAAGCGTGCCGAGCCTGTTCCTTAGGCAAAGATATCACACGTACACCTGGACCATCGGGGAAATTGTCTGCACAAAAACCATGGCAGCTACTCTCAGTTGATGTCGTCAGCCCTCTCACACCTAAAGCGGGATACAGATACATCATCATCTTCGTTGATGTTTATTCAAAATTCATCATCGCCTGCCCTGCCAAAGACCACAACACCATCACAGTCGCCGACACCTTAGTCCGCCACATCTTTCCCTACTTCGGGATTCCCCAAGCCCTACATTCAGATAACGCCCCAGAATTCACGGGCAAGATTTGGGAGTAACTTGCAACAATCTTTGGTTACCATATTTCCCACTCATCTCCATACTGGCCACAGGGAAATAGTGTCTGCGAAAGAAGTTATAGATCTCTCCTAAACCAGGTGAGAACCAGAATTGTGCAAACAGGCAACGATGATTGGCCGGCCCACGTCAAAATTGTGCAGTGGGGCCTAAACACATGCCCCAGAGATGACGGCATAACCCCCCACGAGCGAGTCTTCGGGGAAGACCCGCTCCTCCTACCCCTCCGTCAACACCTCCAACTCCCCACCCTACCCTCCACCACTGACCCCCTACACCACCTCAAAAGGCGTCTCCACCACCTCCAAGCACAACAAGACCTACAACCCAACACAATCCCCTCCAACCTCTACAAACCAGGAGATTCTGTCATCGTGGCACACCTGCCAACCCCCAGCAAAACTTCTTCTTGATTCGACGGTCCCCTCACCATCATCAGAGTCCCTAACCCCTACCAGGTCACTAACGATCACCAGGGACAAACACGCACATACCGCAACAGACACGTGCATCCATTCCAACTCTCCAACAATGACCTCACACTCAACTGCCCACCGCACACCTCCCGCCGCACACCACCCACCTCAGCGTCTTCCGAGAATCACCCCCCCCAATTCTTACGCCTACTCCTTCTCACCCCCTCACCTCACCCACCGTCACACCCCCACCCCCTACGGCCACCCTCGACCCACCACCGCCTCTCTCCGATCCTGACCCTTCACCACCTCCAACCATCCGTGACTCTCCTATGCCCACCCCACCGTCTCCACCACACCACTCTCAATCACCACCCGTGGCACCCACCACCCACCCCAAACCCCATCAACGGATGGAAACCACACCCAACACCGCCGCACCACCACAACCACCCCCACACCCCTCCCACACCCCTCCACGCACCACACAACGCACCACAACCACCCCCACACCCCTCCCACACCCCTCCATGCACCACCCAATGCACCACAACCACCGCCACACCCCTCCCACACCCCTCCATGCACCACCCAATGCACCACAACCACCCCCACACCCCTCCACACACCACCCAACACACCACACCACCCACTGACCCACTGCATGCACCCGCTCCACCTGCTACCCGCACCACCCACGCATCCACTCCTGGCCACCCCTTATCCACCGACCATTCTCATTACACACGACACACAACACCGCCACCCACAACCGCCCCCAACCACAGTAGAATGCCAACACCACCACGTGTCTCCCCACCTTCACCACCAACACCCACCCTCACCACCACTACCACCAGATCAGGACGCCTCTCCTGCCCACCATCTAGATACACCCCTACACCAACTCCTACCCCCCCTACCGCCTCACATTCCCCAACACATACCACCCGTACCCCCAACACCACCCCCATCACGCTCCCTCTCCATCAAGCAAGGTGGGAAGTTCCCAATTCCCAATTCCTCAAAGGACAACGCTCTTCCCACCAAATCCTCCCTCATAAAAAGCCGAAGACCTCATCCCTCGCCAGCATACAGCCTCTACCTCTGCACCAAGCACCACCACCAGAGATGAGAATCGAACGGGTACTATGGCGCCCCCACAACCACCCAGCCATCAGGCTACAGGCAACCCGCCAGCTCCTCCGTCTCCTACTCCACACCACACAACCTTCGTCGCTCTGGCTCACCCTCAACCCCCACCAGGAACCAAACACCACAACCTACCACTGGACCACCCTCCACCACATCAAACAGGCCCACCAGACATCCACCACCAGCACATACCACCTCCAGTCACGGGGCCGTGACTTCTCAACCGCAGAAGGTGGTAAAATACACACCTCCGCCGCCGCTGGACTGACCACCCAGCCAGCCCCCACCCCACTGCCGAGCCGCAGCCCCACCACCACCCCAGGAGGACACCAAGGCAGGCCAGGTCAGGGTGAGACTGACCCGGAGTGAGAAGGGCGTCGGGGCGCCCCTACCTTAAGTCCCTCTTCCGCCCAACCAACCCAACATCAACCACGCAGGAAGAAGAGATGACCCGGCAAGCGGAGCAGCCTTCACCAGGTTCGGGGTGGGACTGCTCCAGATACAGTCCCAAACAACACTGCGGCAATGGCCGTTGTATGTGCTGGAGAGGGAGTGGCCACTGTACGCCCCTCAGTTGTTTCCCCCTGTAGCGCCGCCACAACGACCATTGTACGTGTGGGGGAAGGAGTGGCCACTGTACGCCCTTCAGCTACAGCCAAATCTGGAGACAGCCTCGGAGCATCACCTATTGAGCGCGCTCCGACTGACAAAGGAAGGAAAAGTGGAGCTGTGACAACGGCCATTGTATGTGTTGGGGAGGGAGTGGCCACTGTACGCACCTCATCCACTTCCTCCCCCTCCTACGGGAGTAACACTGCAGTAACGGCCACTGTACATACCAGGGAAGGAGCGGCCACTGTACGCCCTTCAGTTACTTCTCGTCGGGCAGGCAGAGCTGTGGTAATGGCCATTGTATGTACTACCGGGGAGGGAGCAGCCACTGTACACCCCTCATCTGCCTCTTCCTCCTTCGGGAGCAGCACCGCCACAATGGCCATCATACATGTGGGGGAAGGAGCCGCCACTGTACGCCCTTCAGCTGCTACCCTTAGGAACTGCAGAACCACCACAACGGCCATCGTACGTGTGGGGGAAGGAGCAGCCACTGTACGCCCTTCATCTGTAGTTCCTAGGGCTCTCCCGGAGGAAAAGGTTCCTTGCGCGGCCAGCTCTCCACCTCTCGGCTGCGTGGGACGCCCTTCTCTCTCTCCCTCCAGGTGTGGTTCCCCGGAGGTGCTGCTGGTCCAAGAGTGGTGGCATGGTCCTGTCCTGATCCTGTAGCCTACCCCTGGACAACACCGGCCCCTGGCGGACGCCCGGCAGAAGAGGTGCCGCAGTTCACTCCTGACGGCTCCCCACTCTGTAGGCGGCCGCAGCACCCAGACCCCAGGCCAGTCAGCAGGTCCCAGAGCAGGGCTGCCTGGGCCCCACTCTCCCATGGCCCTCCACCCGGAGTCAGAGGCGGCAGGCCCGTCTCCTGAAGTTGTTTGGCCCCAGCCCCGAGGGCCACCAACCAGGTCGAGGCCCCCAGACAGGAGGGCCTCCCTGCACCTCATCGATGAGGCCCCAGCACGGGGGTCACCTATCAGGTCGAGGCCCCCAGACGGGATGGCCTCCCTGCACCCCCCTGTTGAAGCAGGCCCAGGCGACGACGCCCCTGCAGGTGGTCCATTGCCTCCTGCAGGAGGGCTTCCCAGTAGGGCCCCCTCCCATGCCCGGCCGCCATCTCTGTTAACCCAGGAACCAAGGGCATAGTGGCGACTTCAACGCATCTCCTACGTCACACCTCAATCTAAACCACAGAGACAGGAGTGAAAGTGACAGTGAAACAGTGAGGACAGTAGTATAAAGTGACACACAGTGTACGTGAATGCCCAGGCAGAAAGTAAGGGTCAGTAAGCATGGACATTAAGACGATCAGATGTGAGGAAGCATTGTGTCTATACCAGTGGCACACCAAAAGGAAACAAAACCAGTGAAACAGTGTCGCTGTGGCTATGTGACAATTCCAGGTGCCGCGACTCGCACCATAACAAATGTATAGTAATATTAACCAACCTGACCCTTTATTCCATCCACCCATAGTGCATCCGGTCCAGATTATTAAAGGACAGTTATGCCCTAACTATAATACTTGTATCGTGCTTTAGTAACTAGCAATCTGTGTACACCATACTCAGCCCTTGACATCCTTGTGTATCTGTGTATGTCTTGTATTGGAAAGCCAACTCTGTTATCCTGTCTATTCCATATCCAGTGTCTCTGTGGTCTTATATTGTAAGGTGTGTTGAGCTAAGACAATAGATGTATTAAGGTGTACCGCCGAGTTTTTATGCTCTGTTCCTTTGTGGATGCTTTACTTCCGGTCTGGAAAGAGGACCCCGCTCACTCGCGGACGTTTTTAGGACGAGAGGTCGAACTAAAAACACCCTGCATAACAATATTCTATTGCCATTAGAGTTGTTAAGTAGTTTTGATGCTTGGTTTTGAAGAAAGTTTGATTTAGCAAGATTTATTACAGCTTTTGCATGGCTTCTAGCAATTTTAAATTGAGAGAGTGATTCAGATGTTTTTTTTATTTCAAGTAATAGTTATATGCTGATGATTTTGGGCTGTTGCTCTGGCACAGTTGCTATCAAACCATTTTGGAGAGTTCGATCTTTTAGTGAACTGTTGACTTGGTATGAATAAATCCATACCAGCTAGTATTAAATCCCAAATGTGGTACTGGGTAGAACTGACATCACTAGAGAAGAAAGACTGCCATGGAATGTCAGCAAGATAATTTCTAAATTCATCCCAGTTTGCCCTATCAAAGTGCCATCGGGTCACCCTGACGGGTTCAGAATGGGGAGGTTTGGGAGGGCTAACTAATGAGGCTTTGATGAGACTGTGGTCAGAGGATCCAAGTAGAGACAATACCTCTAACCTGTACTGATCTAGATTATTTGTCAGGAACAGATCCAAAAGATGGACATTATGGTCAGGATTATCTGGTATTCTGGTTGGTTGCTTTACCAGTTGCGTGAGATTAAACGATTCTGCAAACAGCTTGCACTCTAGACCAGCATTGTCAGTCCTGGCAGAGTGCAATAACCATTCAACATTATGTATGTTAAAATCACCCAAGTTGGTAATTTCGGTGTTAAGGGCAAGATTAAGGTTACTCAACTGTGTGGAAATGGAATAAAATACACTGGGTTCAGAAGAAGCATTGGGGGAGCGATAAACTTCAGAGATATATTTGGTAATATTTTGACAGTTTAGTTTATACAACGAGTAATCAAAACTGCGTAAAATGAAGTTTAAAATGGTGTCAACTGCATATTGGGATTTGATATAACAACAGGTGCCATCCTTATTATGGAAGTTTGTGAGGAGATGGTAACCAGGAAAACAATATGGGGATATTTCAGTAGACGGTGAGATTTGTGGTTCTGTGAGGAATAGGGCCAGAGGGGATATGGATTGTAGGAAAAAATGGACTGAATTTAAGTTGATACTAAGCCCACGGATGTTGGTGAAGATTAAGGAGGCATTTTCACTTCTCCGCTGACGAGCACGGCCGGAAATCGCACTGGTCGCTGCTGGCACAGTCGCTTGATGGCGACCGGGAGGACCCTGTGCCGCCAGGCCTACCTTGTCGGTGGTGGCAATCCGAGGTACCACCTCTTTTGAAAGTAAAATTGCAGTGGCCATTGCTAAGAGAGTGGAATAGATGGTGTGATATGCGCATGTAGTGTGGTGTAGACAGTTAAAGGTAGAGGTATTAAGAGAGTATGCTGGCCTACTCTCTGTGTAAATGAAAGCACTGAAAATGTTCAGCAAAGGGTTATGGTCAGGATCAAGTCCTGAGGGCTGGTGAAACGGGAGCTCCAGCTCTCCCTATCACCAGCTTGCCATCCGCCTCGAGAGTACTCCACTGTTCGACTGGTGCTACTAGTAAATCAAGCTATAAAACTGTAATCAGGAATTTGTAGACACTCAAATTCATTACAATGTTCAATTAACAGACTTGGATAGAATATTACACTATAGCACCAGGCAACTGAAACCATATGGTATTGTTGTGTGTAGTGGTAAGCAACATCAGAAATGGCTGACAGATCGATAGCCGTGGGATTATCACTAACATTAATAAAATGGTCATGTGTCTAGCCAGAATAGCCATACTGGTAGGTTTTGACGCCTGCTAGAGGAGAAAGACATTTATCATTAAAACTGTAATTCCACTACAATAAGATACCTACAGAATTTATGTTGTGCGACCAAGGTATATAGAATAGGCCTACTTCTGTCTTTAATATATATATATATATATATATATATATATATATATATATATATATATATATATATATATATATATATAAAATCGTGTAGGCATCGAAGGCCATGTAGCACCACATGGGCCCAATCTCCCTATTTGACGGACGGCGAGTCAGCAGTCTACTGACTGAGCTACTAAGCTCAGTTTAATAACAATACTGAATCTCTCAACATACAGTACTAGGGGCATTTGGCAATCCGCAACAATATAATATGAAAAAGAAATATTGAGACTGTAGATCACACACAGTATATTGATGTGTTTAGTAATGAGTCCATCCTCCCTCCTGCACAATAACCTCACTGAGTCTATCAGGCATGCTGGAGACATTTTTCACAATGTGAAGCTTTCCCCGTAGAGATTCCCATTCTTGCCGTATATGTTCCATCCACTGCTCGACTGTCCTCTGTCTTTCTAGCTCCCATGTGTTAACCATATTCGCCCAGATACTTTCAATTGGGTTGCAGTCGCAACCCTCGGTAGGCCAGTCCAATAGCTGAAGATTTTCCTATGTAGCAAACCACTACTGGATTGCACGTGCCATGTGAACTGGGCATCGATCATGGATGAATATGATGGGACCTGGTGGGAAGGTATGTCACTTCTACAGGGAAGGTAGGAAAAATTCCCGAAGAATTTCCAAATCTGCGCTGTGAACCGTCCCTATACTCTCGTAATATCTCCCCCACTCCATGGATAGATATCCAGTCCCATACACTGCGCACTTGATGTTCACTTCTGGTCTCATCGTAGATGTTTGCTCGATCATAGCTAAAAAAGAAGAATATTACGTTACAGGAGTTAGTTTTGGTTTTGACTTCTTCCTTTAGTTGAAACCTACCCTACTTTGTCTGGAAATTGCTTTAATGTATAAAAAAAAATAGTTATAGGAGGAATAACAGTTATCTAGGCTAGTGAATAAGTGGAAGTAGTGTTTCTTATATTTTCTTACATAATCTCACCTTACAGACTATGGGTGGATTATGCTATACTACATTTTAATCAGACATATTTATCCTTCCCAAATGTGCTAGGTAACCGATACAATGATCATCAAAACTATCGTATCGGTTAAGTAATAGATAAGTATATTAATATAAATTTTTTTTATTTGACAAACCATTCACATTGTTGCTGATGTGATTGTGAGATCCTATTTCACAGTAAATAACCGAGCTTGCAGGCCTAATCCTAAGTGATTTATGATATTTTGGGCTATGTATTTTTTCCCAGCTGGCGCAAATTTCGGCGATCGACATACCCACCAGAATCCCGGGAAAGAATTCATGATCCTTCCACATACCCATTCCAAACATTTTCACCCTCTCGTGAAGATTGCGTAAATATAGTAACAACTTAAAACAGAAAATTATGAAGCTAAAGAAACTGTGAAATTATCAGTGTTTAAACTTCTCAGCGAGGGATCTCTCTTCACTGGTGTGCAGGAGCTTGTGTAACCATACTGACGCCTTACTTATCCAGTGCAAAGTTATCATTATATTGTAATTCTGATTACATTGCGTAAAAATTCAGCCTCTTTTTCGTTAGATGACCTACTTTTAATACCAAAAAAGAATAACCATTAAATGTGACTCGGGAGTTGTTTTTGTGGGCAATAGTGGATACAGGAGTATGATGTTTGTGACTTCTCTCAAGCAGGGGATGTCGATTGCCGAGATTTACTCCAGCTATTTAAACAAAAAAAAAAAAAAAAAAAAAAAAAGCTAAAACACTGGTTGCGGCAGTGTTTTAGGTCAAAATTTAATATATTAAACATCTTACTGGGTATTATTTCACCTCCACACATGAGCCCTGCCATGATCAGATGATCGGAAAGGTTTCTCGTCAGAGAAAACAACTCATGGCCAGAAGCCTGGTCTTTAGTTCTCATACTTGTGGGCAAGTACCACCCTGGCAGCATGATGCGCTTCTGTGAGGATCTTCTTTTTCGCGGGAAACCTATGATGTATTCCCGCCTCATGTAACCACCGACGGACTGGAGAGAGATACTTCTAGTCCAAGTCTCTCCCGGTGTCATATGCATGGAGTGACTTTATGCAGGAAGTTACATTTCCCTTCTCTGTTTAGCCTAAATTAATCTAACCTAACCAAGCCTAAACCTAACCTAACCTTATCCTAGATCAACCTAACCTAAATAAACTTAAATTAAACTAACCTTACTTCACGAAATTACTGATTTCACAGTCTGCCAGTAATATATATATATATATATATATATATATATATATATATGTTTGTGGTAGGTGCTGGCAACCATCATCCACTCACTTGATGTAGCGCTACCTACTTCTTCCTTAACCTTTATATTTTTTTTTTCTGTGCCTGCCCTCCTCTCTTCCTATTTCTCCCATCTTTCCTGTCACTTCTTATTTCTTTTCTTTCCTTTACAGGTGGCTTTACATTGAGTGACAAGTCAAATGGTTTCCTGTAAGCCAAGAAACCATTTACAACGCTAAGTGGTAACCATATAACCAAACCATACGTGCTCCCTATGTGTCAACAAGTGGGTTGGTGGAGGGTTAGGGCCCATCCCCGTGAAACAAATAACTCAAAGTCAAATGGCCACCCCTTGCGGGATTGTGGCGTCTGGCAATAGATAGATAGATAGATAGATAGTATATCGACCTATAGTTACATATAGGTCGATAAGACATCCAACTATCTCCATGACACATAAATTTCATAAAATGTTGTTGATAAATGGCACAGTTTATGAGATAACATGCAGATACTTTCAGCACAGCAACTAAAAGGGCACTCGGCGCATGCGCACTTAGCGGACCGGTAACTTCCTGCATAAAGTCACTTTGTGCATACGACACCGGAGTGCCACTGCATTTGTTAGTGGGGATTCCTGTGCCGCACGTAGTAACGCTTCGTCCTGTTGGCGTGTCGTCACTCGTGAGCGTGGTCGTTTTGCCGTGGAGTGCAGTTAATTATGTTAAGTCAGATGATCAAAAGTATGTCGATCTCTCTACAAATATTTTCCTAATTCCTTGAATGAGTAATTAGGGCAGATTAGTATTACACTAAGTGGGGATATGTGTGGAAAAGATTTCGTTTTGAGTGATATGAGAGCCTTTTGGGTGTGTAGGAGATTCGGTAATAGCAAATGTTGTGATCCTCAAGGAAGTGTTAAAAATTCAAACCCTCATTAACATTTACGTGCTGTCTTTATCAGGGTGAGGCGGTGATTTAGCGACAAAATCGGCGTCCCGCATTATGTGGGATAGATGAAACCCACGAACTGATAAACTTCTTGGGAATTTGTGCAACCCTAGTTCCAATTTATTATATTACGTATTTAGTGTTTCTAAGGGAATAATACATTTATCAGGTATATGTGTATGTCAAAAAGAGATAAAGCTTAAAAATATAATCTAAGTAGCACCGACAAACCGGTATAAACATTTCTTGGGAGAGAGCCATGCCTTGCGCAAAGGTTTCAGTCTCCCCGAGGGGGCTGGGGTCACAAACTCACATAATGCCATGAGGGTGGACACATTTGTTACCCCTCACTTAAAAATCTGGACCACGGGCCTCTACCCAAACGTGGTGGGCGATATGGGAAAGCTACAAATACAATTATAACTAGAAGGGCACTCAATAGAGTGCATACCTCCGTATAGGCCCAACAATCCTTTGCGGAGGTATGCACTCCATTTGAGTGCTCCTTTATCCGGATCTAATCCAGAATTTAACGGGTTATTTCCTGGCCTATGCCCCATCCTTCAACCAAGTTTCATGAATATCCATTCAGTAGTTGACGGATGTATGCGCTCTACCGTGTGCCCCTTTAACCGGATGCACTCCAAAATTTAATGGGTTCTTCCTGCCCCATGCTCTATCCCTCCACCAAGTTTCATGAAAATCCGTTCATAATTTTTGCGTAAAAGACACACACACACACACACACACACACACACACACACACACACACACGAGGAGTTCAAAAATGTATGGATAAAAAGATGCCTAACACAAGAGGAACTGGAATTACTGAAAGAGAAAAGGGAGGAAGCAAAAAAAAAAATGAGGGAAGATCAGAAGAGGACAAGAAGAAATTTTTTTACAAAGTAATAGGATTGCAGGTACGAAAGTGGTACACAAACAGGATGGAAGAAAAAGGAGGAAGGTAGTAGAACCATGTCATGACAAGTATATAAACAAGATGATAAAGTTGATGTACTCAAATGTGGATGGAATGGTATCTAAATTACTAGAGATGAATGATTATGTCAGAGAAAATGAACCACAAATAATATGCCTAACTGAAACAAAATTAACACCAAGGATATCCAATGACATACTAAACTTAGAGGAATACAATATATGGAGAAGAGACAGAAATTTAAAAAAAGGAGGAGGAATTATAATATTAACTAAGAAAAATCTAAAAGTCAATGAAATAAAACTAGATATACCATCACATTTAGAACTGATTGCAGTAGAGATCAACACATCTGAAGGGAAAGTAATTGTAGCCAATTTGTACATGCCACCCAGATCAAACACATGGGAAAGAGACGAATATGAGGACCTGGCAGAGAGTACAATTCAGAGTTTAAAATCATTACTACATAAAATGGAAGAGAAATCAGAAAGAATTATACTAACTGGAGATTTTAATGCAAATATAAATTGGAATACTCTAGATATAATTAGCCAAGAAAGCTGTTGGGACCAAAAGCTCCTGGATCTTGTGCAAGAGTTTTTCCTAACGCAACATGAGAAGGAAACCACCAGAAAAAGAGGACTCGATGTACTTTCAGTGCTAGATCTAATATTTACTAGGCAAGAAAATGATATTGACAGTATAATAGATCACCCTCCACTCGGCAAAAGCGATCATGCAGTACTAAATTACAACTTCAGGATAGCATATGACATAGTTAACAGCAATGAAAGCTACAAAAAGAGCCTAAACTATAAAAAGGGAAATTATGAAGACCTAAAGAAGTATTTCTTAGAAGTTGATTGGGAAAATGAGCTTAGAGGACAAGATTTAAATGCTGTATATAAAAAATTCTGTGAATTTTATGAAATAGAAGTCCAGAAGTACATCCCACAGCACAAAGAAGCAGATAAGAAAATACAGAAATGGTTCAATACAGAATGTAAAAAATCAAAAGAAAGAAGAGATTTGTTGTGGAATAGATACAGAAGACACAATAGTGAAAGGGTGTATAATAATTACAAACAGGCAAGAAACGATTTCACAAGAATAAGGAGGGAAGCCCAAAAACAGTTTGAGGAGGATATAATAAATAAAAGTAGTGATCAACCAATGCTGTTTTACAGCTACATCAGAAGCAAAACCAAAGTAAAAGATATAATACAATCCATTACGGACGAGGGAATCACTTATACACAAGAGAAAGATATTTGTGAAGCACTAAATAAGAATTTCCAACTAGTTTTTACAGAAGAAAAAAATTTTCAGAGGGACTATGTGGAACATGCATGTCCACATATACTACCAGATATACAAATAGCAGAAAAATTAATACAGGAGGAGTTAAGTAGATTAGACAGAGGAAAAGCAAGTGGTCCTGATGAAATTTCATTTTGTGTACTACGAGAATATGCAAAGGAGTTAAGTAAACCATTATTTTTAATTTTCAAGAAATCCTTGAGTCAAGGTAAACTACCTGATATTTGGAAAAAAGCAAATATTGTCCCCTTATTCAAGAAAGGAAATAGACAAAATCCACTCAACTACCGACCAGTATCACTGACCAGTGTTGTAAGCAAGGTATTAGAAAGGCTTATAAGAGAAGCTTGGGTAAATCATCTAGAAAAACACAGTATGATAACAGAAAGACAGTTTGGTTTCAGAAAAGGAAAATCATGTGTTACTAATCTGTTGAGCTACTATGACAGAGTAACAAAGACAATACAGGAAAGAGAAGGATGGGTGGACAGTATCTATTTAGATTTGAAGAAAGCTTTTGACACAGTACCACACCAAAGACTTTTATGGAAACTGTACCATCAAGGAGGAATTCAAGGCAAACTGTTTTGTTGGATGCAAGATTTTCTCATAGAAAGAGAAATGAGAACAGTACTAAGAGGAAACTACACATCATGGAAAGAAGTGACTAGTGGAGTACCACAGGGTTCAGTGCTGGCATCAATCATGTTTTTAGTGTATATAAATGATATAAACAGTAACACTGGAAATGAGAGCTATCTGAATATGTTTGCAGATGATGCAAAAATACAAAGGAGAATGACTAACACAGACTCTTGTAAAGAGCTACAAGAAGAATTAAATAAACTTCATGAATGGAGTAATACATGGCATATGGAATTTAATGTGGACAAGTGTCATGTAATCAAGTTTGGTAAAAGTGGAAAAAGACCTGATTGGGATTATAAGTTAGGAAATAAAATCCTATACACATCAGAAGGAGAGAAGGAGCTAGGTATGATTATCAATAACAGACTATCTCCGGCTGACCACATCAGCGAGAAGGTACGGAACATGTATACACTGCTTGCAAATATGAGAATAGCATTCACATACATTAATGAAGACATGTTAAGAAGGATAACAACATCATTCATTAGACCAACCCTGGATTATGCATCAGTAGTCTGGAGTCCTCATCTCAAAAAACACATAGACAAGATTGAAAAAATTCAAAGGGCCGCTACAAGATGGATACCAAGCTTAAGGGACCTAAGCTACGAAGAAAGACTAAATAAACTGAATCTACCAACACTACAGGAGAGAAGGAAAAGAGGTGACATGATAATGCTATATAAGTGCCTATCAGGGAAGGAGAAAATAGACATAAATGATTACTTAACATATGGAGAAGCATCAGCAAGAGGACACTGCAAAAAAACGCATAAGAAGAGAGGTGATAAAAACGTAAGAAAATTCAGTTTCCCAAACACAGCAATTGATCAATGGAATGCATTACCGAATGAAATAGTGTGTGCCAAAACAATTCACAAATTTAAGGATATGTACGATAAATATGGTTTAAGACACGGGACAGTACGAAACTTGACTCATTCCTGTAAAGATAAAATTAGGTAAGAACAATTAGGTAAGAACACACACACACACACACACACACACACACACACACACACATAGACTGACACACATTGACATACAGACAGACACGCAGGAAAAATAATATATATTCCAGGCGGCGGTAACAATTGGGTATATTTACTGCCCTTCGATAACAACAGAGGAACGTGGCTAAATTAGTTCACTAATTAAAAATGGTGCAAGAGGAATGCAGTGTTGTTCACCGTATGACTACATACCCTGATTAGTCAGATCTCCAGATTTTTGCCATCTTCGTACCCATTTTGTCAGTCTTAGTTGATATGCCTGATTCGCTGCGATGACTTGGATATTTACACCACTCTCTCGAAGACCGATGACCTGTCCTCATTGTGCAACCTCGCTGTTTCTTCTGTCCATGACGAACACGTTCTTTGGCGTTGCATTACTCATGATGACCAGACAAAGTTGGGTCTGCCCATGCTTGGCTGTCTACTACGCCTGATAATAAATATGATTGGCTACTGCCTCTTTCCTTTCAAGTACAGCTGGGTTTCGTATACGTCGCTCTTGGCGGTTCAGATTATGAGTATACTATCCCCATGATAACATATCAGCTTTTATTTGTCATGGTGGCCTATCTGAGCGGTTTGGGTGTGTGACATTAAGTATTATTGTGTTACACCACCGCATGTCATCATTGCTTATTTTCCTTTACATTTTACTGTTTTTTTCTTTCCCCTGTGGAACAGTTTCATTAACTGCTTCACATCCATGTCACACCTAAATTGTATTATGATCATTGTTCTTGCATTATACTTTCAATGCACAATATATATATAAATATAAATAAGTAAATATATACTCTCTCTCTCTCTCTCTCTCTCTCTCTCTCTCTCTCTAAATAAGTAAACATATACTCTCTCTCTCTCTCTCTCTCTCTAAATAAGTAAACATATACTCTCTCTCTCTCTCTCTCTCTCTCTCTCTCTCTCTCTCTATATATATATATGTAAATCATTCATCATGTAATCGTGTAGTACCCCATGAGGAGCGTAGGAGCCCGAGGCTAAGAAAGTAGGATCTGATATGTAAGATGAGGGTAACCAGCCTCACTCATCCCTGAGTGGCATTGCTTAATAAGCCCCAACCACCCCTTGGATAAAAACCTTCACTGTCCAAGTCCGATTGGAGTGCCTTAATTACCCACTAAACCACCAGGCGTCATAATTTGGTTATATGGTTACCACCTACCATAGTAAATGGTTTCCTGGAACAAATTTGGCTTACAGGAACCTATTTGGCTTGTTACTCAGTGGAGAGTCACCCATAGGCAGAAGGAAGAGACAAGAATGAAGGAAAGAAAGGCAGAAGAGGGAGGACGGAAGAGAGGAGAGGGCAGGCACCCAAAAGCAGCACTACATCGAGTGAGTGGATGGGGAGCTCCCCAACCTACCACTACTCTCTCTCTGTCTCTCTCTTTATATATATATATATATATATATATATATATATATATATATATTGTTACATAGCCTATGATTTCATCATCCTTTGTGTAATTCTAACGTACAGTGTGCTGCCTGTTTGATCACGAGCGTGTTCTGCCTCAGTCCCCCCCTTCTACCGTTATAGTAGAGTAAGTCGTCCTTTCTGTTGCTGAGTGCGGGATTGTCAACTCTTTGTCCCCATGGCTTCATTTGCGCGTCCTTCTTACAAGTTGTATCAAGCTCTGCTGGCCCCTATATAATGAGCTCAGTCTCTACATTAATTGCCACTTAGATCTGCTCCTCATTTTGTTCACATCTCTGTCCTCCCCTGTACAGTTATTGTTGTGAGTGCTCAGGAAGTCTCCAACCATCTACCAGCTGTGTAATTTGAGTATAACTGTTGTTGCATTTTTTCTTGGGCTGTGCAGCATAGGGTTAATTCTTAAGCCTAGTGAGTTTTTTTTTGTGATTTATGTAAAGGTTCTTTTTGTCAGTCATTTTTGATAATATTTTGTATCTGTAATAATTTATCTTGCATTAACTGAGCATTACCCAGTGTATTTTCATTTTATCAGGGCTGACTTAGGTAAATTTACTCATGCTAATTTTGTGTTAATAGAGGCTATTCCAGTTAACCATATATTTAACCTGTTTTTTGCCATTACATTATCCTTATGAGTCCTGACTATTTTGTTGTTAGTTTGAGCATTAAACTTTAACTTGTAATTTTACCTAACTCTTTTGTTTTGAACCTGGAACTTTATGGGACAGTAGTGATTTTTAGTATTCTCACTTAAAGTGTACATTATCTTTCTCTGTTCCGTAACATAAATTTGGCGACCTCGCCAGGATATTCAGGATATTATCATAAGGATATTGCTTGATATTTTGTGACTGTTACTTATTCATGATGTCTACTATTACTACACTTGATGAAGCCAAAGATTTTTTGTCAAATGTGCAAACAGTGTGTGATGTAGAAAACAGAACAAAGAATGAACTTAAGCTTGTTGCTCAACAGTTGGGAATTGCTGTTCGCTCTCATCATTCTAAAGATCAAATTGTTGACATGATTAATGAAAGCTTGTTTAATGTAACTCCTCCAAATGAGCAAACACAGATCAAATTAGCTAAGTTACAGCTAGCCCTGCAGGAGTCTCGTGCTAAGGAGGCGGAGGCTCGTATTCAGGAGGCACAGATACACGCACAAGTTGAACTTGCCAGGATTCAGGCAGACCATGAGTATCGCATGAAACAAGGTGGAACTGGATCATCTTGCTCTGATGATTTTGATGTGGCTAAAAATGTTAAACTTGTCCCTCCTTTTAATGAATCTGATTTAACAAAGTATTTTCAGTTGTTTGAGAGGGTAGCTACAGGTTTTAATTGGCCCAAAAGGTATTGGCCAGTACTCCTTCAAACTGTTCTCACCGGTAAAGCTCAAGTAACTTATGCATCTTTGCCTCAGGATCAATCTGATAATTATGATGTAGTTAAGAGCTTGATTCTTAAGGCCTATGAGCTTGTTCCTGAAGCCTATAGAGTAAAATTTAGGACAACTTACAAGCAAGATAAGCAATCCCATGTTGAGTATGCAAAAATCAAAGATGATCTGTTAGAGCAGTGGTTAAATTCTAAGAATGTGGATTCTGATTTTGGTAAATTTAAGCAGATGATTTTGCTGGAGGACTTCAAGAGGTGTATTTATAAAGATGTAAGCCTATATCTTGATGAGAAAAGAATAGATAATTTGTCTGATGCTGCAGTTTTAGCTGATGAATATGTTCTCATTCACAAGAGATATTCTAGAGAAAAAAGGAAAGCTGAGTGTAAGTACGTTGCCTCTACTCTGAGTACAGGTAACAGGAAAGAGAATAAAGATGATGTTTCTCAGGAAGTAAATACCAGCTTCACCTCTAGATTTCAGAAAAGTAAATGTACTTATTGTAGTAAGCTTGGTCATACTAAGGAGAAATGTTTCAGGAGACAGCGTGATGTGAACAAAAAGGAGTCTTTAAATATTCAGTCAATTGGTCTAGTGTCCACTCTTGAGAGTTCCCAGAATTCTTTAACTGAGTTAACTGAACCTGCTTTGAGGGGTAACTTAAATTCTCATGATGGAGCTCCTCTTTTGAGCAGTAACGTGGGTGACACTCTCAAGAGTTCATGTGCTAATTTCCTGTCTGATGGTTTTGTCAGTCCTCTGGACAGTAATGACAGGAAATTAGTTAAAATATATCGTGATACAGGTGCTTGCCAATCCCTTATGCTGACCAGTGTTCTAGGCTCTAATGTTAATTCCTCTGATGAAACTGTAATCTTACAAGGTGTAGGGAATAATTACTTCTCTGTTCCTCTGTGCAGAGTGAATTTAGAGTCTGGTTTTGTTAATGGTTCCGTTATGGTTCGGTTGGTTGAGACACTCCCAATGTCAGGTGTAACTTTCTTACTTGGAAATGATATTCGTGGAAGTCAAGTGTGTCCAGCTCCTCAGTTGTCTAGTGAGCCAGTGGCTGCGGCCCAGGATTGTGATGTCCCTGATGTGTTCCCTGCATGTGCTGTCACTAGGGCTAAGTCTAAAGTTACTGGTAACTTAGAGGATAATGATGATGATGATGTTATCCTAGCTGACATTTTTCTTGCTAATTAGGACCACTCACCAGATGAGGCAGTACCCCGTAGTGTAGATAATTTGTCTCGGCAAGAGTTGGTTGAGTTGCAGGTTGCTGACCCTGAGTTGAAAGGTCTAGCTAACTCTGCTTGCAGTGAGGAAGAGTCAGCTGGTGCTTCTACTTGTTATTATATAAAGTCAGGAGTACTTATGAGGAAGTGGAGACCCCCAACAGTATCAGCCGACTGTGAATGGGAAGTTGTACATCAAGTTGTCATCCCTCGTGTTTGTAGGCAGGATATCATTAGAGTGGCTCATGATTCCAGTTTGGCAGGACACCTTGGAGTGAGGAAGACTGTGGCACGCATTTTGAAACACTCCTACTGGCCAGGTATCTTCAGGGATGTTTCCTGGTATTGTAAGTCTTGTCACACCTGTCAAGTTGTGGGGAAGTGTAATCAGACCGAAAGGGTTGCACCTCTAGTTCCCATTCCTCCTTTTGAGGCGCCTTTCACCCGTGTGTTGGTGGATATTGTGGGCCCTCTTCCTAAGACTTCTTCAGGATTTTCTTATGTGTTGACCCTGATTGATATGGCTACTCGTTATCCTGAAGCCATTCCACTTAGAAATATCTCAGCAAAGAACGTGGTTAAGGAAATGCTAGGGTTCTTCACAAAGTTTGGTCTGCCCAAGGAGGTACAGTCAGACCGGGGAAGTAATTTCATGTCAAATGTTTTCAAGCAGTCTCTGAAAGAGTTGGGCATCACCCAGATCACGTCTTCAGCTTACCATCCCCAGACCCAAGGAGCGTTGGAGAGATATCATCAAACACTCAAATCGATGCTCAAGAAATACTGTTTGGAACATCAGAAAGACTGGGATAAAGGTCTTCCATTTGTTGTATTTGCTGCAAGAGAATCTCCAAATGAATCACTGGGCTTATCACCTTTTGAACTACTGTTTGGCCATGAAGTAAGAGGACCCCTTAAGCTACTCAAGGAATGCTGGCTGTCGGAGGAAGATGACGTCAACCTGCTGGAGTATGTGATGAAGTTCAAAGAACGGCTGTCCACTGCTTTACAGTTGGCGAGAGAGAATTTAGGAGCTGCTCAGGAGAAGATGAAGACTTGGTATGATAAGAAGTCCAGGTTACGCCACTTTCAGCCAGGAGATCAGGTTTTGATTCTGCTACCGGTGCATGGGCAACCTCTTCAAGTCAAGTTTAGTGGTCCTTATTTCGTGGAGAAGAAACTCAGTGGTGTCAACTATGTCATCGCCACACCAGATCGTAGAAAGAGCAAGCAACTATGTCACATTAACATGCTAAAGTTATATCACAGGCGGGACGAAAATAATCCAGTCTGCACTGTAACTGTTCCACCCGAGTCTGCAAGTGAAGCTCTCCCATGCAGTATGAGCCTGAGTGATAGTTTGGGGAAGAATCCTGATATCATGAATGATCTCCAGACTAAGCTTTCTCATCTACCTCCCGAGGAAAGGCAGGAGTTTTCGGCATTACTGCAGGAGTACCCACAAGTGTTCCGTGCTACTCCAGGAAGAACCACTGTGTTGATGCATGATGTCGATGTTGGAAACGCAAAGCCAATTAAATTGCCTCCTTACCGTGTGAACCCAGTGAAAGTTTCTCTCATCCAGAAGGAGCTTGGCTACCTGTTGGACCACAAGATGATTGAGCCCTGTCAGAGCGAGTCGAGTTCTCCTGTCACTCTAGTCCCTAAGCCAGGGGGGTCACAGTGGCTTTGCATTGACTACAGACGTGTTAATCAGATAACCAAAACAGACACTTACCCTCTCCCTCGTGTGGAGGATTGCATAGAGGAGATCGGAAGGGCTGGGTACATGAGTAGGTTTGATTTGTTAAGGGGATGCTGGCGGGTGCCTATGACTGAACGTGCTAGGGAGATCTCATGTTTTGTAACACTGGGAAAGACTTTTGCATGTTCGGTGGTGCCATGTGGTATGAGGAGTGCACCAGCCACATTTCAGGGGCTCATGGATGTTGTAACGGGGGGTTTGGCAGGGTGTGTTGTTTATATTGATGGTGTGTTGGTCTTCAGTGACAACTGGAAAGATCACTTATGCCATGTCAGTGAATTTCTTGACCGTTTGGTTCAGGCTGGTCTTGTAGCTGATTTATCAGAGTGTGAGTCTGGTCAGGCTGGATTTCGGTGCCTTGGGTATGTAATTGGTGATGGACATGTTGCACCACCAGGAGCTAAGGTTCAGGTTGTGGGTGATCTTCCCAGACCTAAAAGTAGGAAGGAGCTACAAAGATTTTTGGGAATGGTAGGTTATTACCGGAGATTTGTTCTTAACTTTTCAATTCTTGTATCACCACTTACAGACCTACTGAAAAAGGGAGTTAAATTTGCTGGACCGATAACTGTGAATCCTCTTTCAACAAACTTAAAGCTATTCTATTAAGTCAGCCAGTGCTCGCTACTCCAAATTTTGCTAAGCCTTTTACGATGGCTGTTGATGCAAGTGATACAGGAGCTGTGGCTGTTTTGCTGCAAGAGGATGATCAGGGTATTGAACACCCTGTATCTTATTACAGTAAGAAGTTCACTCCACCTCAAAAGAACTACTCCACTGTTGAGAAAGAGCTTTTGGCCTTGATTTTGGGTTTACAGCATTTTTCATTTTATTTGTGTTCTGGTTTTGACCCCATAGTCATTTATACCGATCATAACCCACTGAAATTCCTTAGTAAGTTTAAAGATAAAAATCAGAGATTGACAAGATGGAGTCTACTTCTTCAGGAGTATTCATTAGACATACAACATGTCAAAGGGAAAGAAAATGTTATTGCAAATTGCTTATCTAGACTTTAGACAGATTGTTTTAGAGTAATAAGAAATTTCCTTTGTAAATTTCTTTTTTTTTTTGTGGGGAGGTGTTACATAGCCTATGATTTCATCATCCTTTGTGTAATTCTAACGTACAGTGTGCTGCCTGTTTGATCACGAACGTGTTCTGCCTCAGTCCCCCCCTTCTACCGTTATAGTAGAGTAAGTCGTCCTTTCTGTTGTTCAGTGCGGGATTGTCAACTCTTTGTCCCCATGGCTTCATTTGCGCGTCCTTCTTACAAGTTGTATCAAGCTCTGCTGGCCCCTATATAATGAGCTCAGTCTATACATTAATTGCCACTTAGATCTGCTCCTCATTTTGTTCACATCTCTGTCCTCCCCTGTACAGTTATTGTTGTGAGTGCTCAGGAAGTCTCCAACCATCTAGCAGCTGTGTAATTTGAGTACAACTGTTGTTGCATTTTTTCTTGTGCTGTGTAGCATAGGGTTAATTCTTAGGCCTAGTGAGTTTTTTTTTGTGATTTATGTAAAGGTTCTTTTTGTCAGTCATTTTTTATAATATTTTGTATCTGTAATAATTTATCTTGCATTAACTGAGCATTACCCAGTGTATTTTCATTTTATCAGGGCTGACTTAGGTAAATTTACTCATGCTAATTTCGTGTTAATAGAGGCTATTGCAGTTAACCATATATTTAACCTGTTTTTTTGCCATTACATTATCCTTATGAGTCCTGAATGTTTTGTTGTTAGTTTGAGCATTAAACTTTAACTTGTTATTTTACCTAACTCTTTTGTTTTGAACCTGGAACTTTACGGGACAGAAGTGACTTTTAGTATTCTCACTTAAAGTGTACATTATCTTTCTCTGTTCCGTAACAATATATATATATATATATATATATATATATATATATATATATATATATATATATATATATATATATATATATATCCCATTGGAACCCGGTTTCCGGAATATTGGACAGAAGTGGGATTTTTCAAGTCTGTGTAGAGTAGGAAACCCCTGGGTAGGGACCTATGAGCTTCGCGACTATGAGCCGATAGGCGAAGGGCGGTACACTTAGTACCCACCCAGTGCCATGCCTTGCCCAGCACCCCTAGGATCCAATGCGATATATACAGTATACATACATATATATATATATATATATATATATATATATATATATATATATATATATATGATGAATATGTTCCTTCTCCATTTTATGTTGCGCTACGCAAGTCTTTTTTTGGCACGCGTCTCATTCAGTAAAGCAAGGCCTGTTTCGGACCAACAGCGCCATTGAACATCCACAACAAAGCATTCAACTCCATGATTGGTCCCAGCACCATCACATTAAATTAAGCTCGAATTACAGGCACATGTTCAATATATTTGCACTGTTTACTTATCCCCTAATTCTACTGAGTATCAAAAATTCTTCGACTATCTAACTTCTACGATGGAACATATTCAATCCATTTCTCCTTTCTCTGAAATCTCCATTTTAGGAGATTTCAATGTTCACCACCACCTTTGGCTCTCCTCTCCTTTCACTGATCCACCTGATGAACAAGCATACATCTTTTCTATCCTTAATGACCTAGAGCAGTTTGTATAGCATCCTACCCGTATCCCTGAACGCCTTGGAGAGAGCTCCAACATACTTGACCTCTTCCTTACAATTAATCCTTCTGCTTACACTGTTAATCTTTTCTCTCCGTTGGGCTCCTCCGATCACAACCTTATCACCTCAACCTGTCCTATTGCTCTAGTATGGCCTGTGGACCCTCCAAAGAAACGTCATCTGTGGCACTTTGGAGCTGCGTATTGGGAGGCCCTCGGGCAGTCCTTCTTTGATTTTCCCTGGAATGGCTATTGCTTCCATGGCCGGGAGCCATCTAAGTGAGCCTTGTGCATTATGAAGGTTATTCTCTCAGGCATGGAAGCAGACATTCCTTTCTCATATCTTTTGACTAATGCAAGAAAGCCTTGGTTTAATCACGCTTGTTCTAATGCTGTCCGCAACAAGGAGAGGGCCTACGAAAGGTACCGGAGCCAACCCATCCTTGAATCACATCTTTTATACGTTTCTGCCTGGAATCGTGCTAAGTCTCTTCTTCATTCTGCTAAGAATAATTTCATCCGTACTAAATGCTCTCAACTCTCCAACTCGAATTTTTCTTACTCCCTCTGGCACCTTGCCAAAAACCTTTCTAACAACTTTACCTCATCATCCTTCCCTCCTCTTTTTCTACTCTGATGGCTCTGTAGCTATTTCTTCTACTGATAAAGCAGATCGCTTTGCTCAGACATTCTCCTCCAATTCAACCTTAGACGATTTCGGTGCTGTTCCTCTTCATATCCCCCCTCTGACTTCCTCATGGCTGACATTAAAATTTCTTCAGCTGATGTATTTTCTGCCATCACAGGCCTCAATACTAACAAGGCATATGGGCCTGATGGAGTCCCTTCTATTGTTCTCAAGAACCGTGCTTCAGTGTTTACACCCTGCCTATGCAAACTCTTTCGCCTTTGTCCATCAACTTGTACCTTTCCTTCTTGCTGGAAGTTTGCTCTCATTCAGCCAGTCCCAAAGAAGGGTGACCATTCACAACCCTCTAACTATCGTCCAATTGTGTTAACATCCTGTATCTCAAAAGTTTTCGAGTCAATTCTTAATAGAAAAATTTTAAAGTATCTTTCCTATCACAACCTTCTCTCTGATCGTCAGTATGGTTTCCGTCAGGGACGCTCCACTGGCGATCTTCTCACCTACCTTTCAGACTCCTGGTCATCCTCCTTTCGGGACTTTGGCGAAAGCTTTGCTATTGCACTTGACATCGCACAAACTTTCGATCGAGTCTGGCATAAATCTTTAAATTCCAAACTGCCCTCCTACGGTTCCTATCCTTATATCTGTGCCTTCATCTCTAGCTTCCTTTTTCTATAGCTGCTATTGTAGACCGCCATCGTTCTTCTCCTAGATCTATTAACAGTGGTGTTCCTCAGGGCTCTGTCATATCACCAACTCTCTTCTTTTTATTCATCAATGACCTTCTAAGCTCTACATCTAACCCTATTCACTTATTCGCTGATAACTTCACCCTTCACCTTTCCATTCGGTTCCCGCAACACCCATCTCAGCAGTTACTTCAACACACAAGGGTTGGAGGCTATGGCACACCTAATGTCTGACTTGGCTCGTATCTCCGACTGGGGAAAAAATAATCTTATTGTTTTTAATGCAGCAAAGACTCAGTTCTTACACTTATCAACCCGACAAAATCTTCCACAGGTGTACCCACTAATGTTTAATAATATTCAGCTTAATCCTGCATCATCCTTGAATATGCTTGCGGTTTCATTCACTTGGGACTTATCTTGGAAAGATCATATTACATCTCTTGTAAAATCTGCTTCCAAGAGATTAGGTGTGCTAAGCCAACTCCGTTCCTTCTTTACCCCTGCACAATTGTTGGCTCTATACACGGGTTTTTCCGCCGCTGTGTGGAGTACAACTCTCATGTGTGGGGAGGTTCCCCACATACAGCTCTTCTCAATAGGTTGGAGTCAAAGTCCCCCTGTCTGTATTTCCTGCTTCCTATGATCTCTAGTCTTTCAAACACAGTGTATTCAGGCATCTCGAAATGATCGGATCTTGAATTTGGCTCTTTCTTGTATTTTGTTTTTCTCTTGGAGAGAACAGTTATTGCGGGCTCGTGGCCTTTAGTTTCTTCTTCCTCACATAAAAAAAAAAAAATACATGTTTTATATAATATAAGCACCACACAGATCATAGCAATGTAGTTGTCGGTATCTGACCACTATATGGGGGTTCCTCCAACTCATTCGCGTCTTAATATGACGATGTAAACAAACACAGTGGTGCCACATTAACCAAGACGCCACAAGTAGGTGTAGTACTTAGAAGTGGAGCCAATTGTACACGCCAGCTGAAGTACCAGCTACCTCTTAAACTGATGGGTCTCACAAAGCCAAGATGTTCCGTCTGTGAAAGAGGTTTCAACACTAAAAGCAGGATTAAACCATGTTCAAAATGCTAAGAAATGGTGCATGAGAGGCGTGTGAAAAGTGGTGATCTGGAGGGAGAGATCTGGCGCAATAACAGTATGACACTTTCGCATATGAACGTCCTCCAGGTCACAGAAAACAAATCAAAGAATGACTGAAGTAAGTTGTTATATATGCTCCTTACCTATCACAACACGCCAGAGTAGGATTAAATGCTCAAGCTGTGGAAATGTTACACAAATGTAAATCCTCAAAAGTATGGCAAAGAGAATACAAAAATTAGTAATGTGTGTTCTCTTAAGGCGTTACCAGTCCACACTGAAAATTATATATTTCAGTACCAGATATTTCACACGTAAATGAGACAAGCCAGACTGAGCAGATTAATCAATTTGAATGCTTCAAGCTAAAAGGTCAGATCACTCCTCCCCAAACTCTGAAAACTGAAATTACTTCTAAATGTAATGTGGCTATACTGTGTGTAACTAAGACCTGGCCTGACTGTACTGTAGGAAATGCTGAAGTTGGTAGAGAAAATTATTCCATAATTGGGAACGGCCGTAACAGGCAAGGGGGAGGCGTATGTATCTATGTAAACAACAAACTGCCTTATAAGGTCCGTGAGGATTTAGGGCAAGATAACCTAGAAAGCAAATGGATGGAGATACACTTACCAAGAACAAGGCCATTTTTAGTAGGAGTATCTTATAGACCGCTAGATGATGCAGCATTTCTTGAAAACATCGACAGAGTACTATCGGCCATAGAACCCAACAGAAAGACAAACATATGCTACAAAAAACAGACTGTAGGACAGCCATGAACAGTTACAGACAAATGATCAGATCATCAGCATGAATAACAGAAAACACGGCCACCATAGATCACACTTTGCAACAGGGAAGACATATCACAATCTGGGGTCATAGAGTCAGGACTTACTGATCAAACTGCACATGAAAGGCTTATAAAAACACTATTGGTAAAAAAAAAAAAAGTAAAATATAATCAGATCACTTAGAAATTACGACTTTCAAACATAAATAGCTAAACTAAGAAATGCAGACTGGTCATTAGTATACATGAGTAGGAATGGAAATGAAGCCTGGGCAAGTCTTAAAAGCATCATTACAAAGATAATTGATGAGGTAGCCCCTTTGAAGGGGAAAAAAAAAAATAGGACAGACATAGATCGAAAGGGAATTACCCCAACAACCAGAATATAGGGACAAACTTTTGCACAGACTCTCAAAACACAAGCATAATAACGAACTAAGACGTCGTATCAACACAGTAAAAAGCAAACTAAGCAAAGATGTTAAATCAGCTAAAGCAAACTATCTTTACAGTATGGCTGAGTAATACAAGTACCACCCCAAAAAACTCTGGAAATATTTAAAATCGACAGGGTACAGCGAGGAAACATCGGAACGGCCAAACATAATACTGAACATTGAAGGAGAAACATGTCATGACAAATCAGAATAGCCAACCATTTTAACAATTTTTTTTTTTTTTACTACAGTTGCAGCTAAACTAACAAGGAACCTCCCACAGCGGTGGCTGAATCGGTAGAGAGGCGGCCTGCAGTCCTGATGGACCCAGGTTCGAATCCTGGCTGGGGCAGGGAACAGTTTAAGGATTTAAATTTCATAAAAAAGCAGACTTTCCTGATCTACCAGATGACCCGCCGACATGTCATAAAAGAACCCCCGCTAATACCAATACACCAGTCCTGTATGAGACAGCCCTAGCATGTATTCAATAAGGACGGTGGGTGTTATCGCCGAAGTGGTGACATGTGGAGGTGTAGGAGGATTACTGGGCCTTGGGATAGGCTACTGCCCCTAAGATATAGGCCCTGAAGCCTTTGCCCAGAGTCGGATACATGAAAAAAAAAAAAAAAAAAAAAAACTTTCAGAAATTTCAGTACAGACGCCAATACTTTCCAGAATTTCTACTGAAGCAAAGGGGTTGCCTTAAACAGCCTCTTCCTTCGTAATTTTACAGTTCAATATACGTACCAGGAACTACATAATCATAACACAAGTAAAAACACCGGACCAGATAAAATACCAGATAGGTTTCTGAAACATGGAGCCATGGTAATTGCAGGACCCATAACACATCTGATCAACCTGTCGATGGGCACTAACTCGGTATCAGATGAGCTCAAAGAAGCACTAGTAATACCTCTTTATAAAAGGGAGACGAACAAGACGCCTTTGTCTGTCAACTTGTAACTTTCCATCTTGCTGGAAGTTTGCCCTCATTTAGCCTGTCCTAAAGATGGATGACCTTTCCAATCCCTCTATCCCCTAACTGCTTTAAGATCCTGTGTTTCAAAAGTTTTCCAGTTTTTTCTTAACAGAAAAATGTAAAGTATCTTTCCTATCACAACATTCTTTCTGATCGTCAGTATGGCATACACCAGGGACGCTCCACTGGCTATCATCTCACCTACCTTTCAGACTCCTGGTTATCCTCCATTCGGGACTTTGACGAAAGCTTTGCCGTTGCACTTGACGTCACAAAGGCTTTCGATCGTGTCTTACATAAATCTTTAATTTCCAAACTACCTTCTTGTGGTTTCTATCCTTCTATCAGTGCCTCCATCTCTAACTTCCTTTCTGGTCGTTCTACTGTATAGCTGCTGTTCTAGACAGCCACCATTCCTATCCTAGAGCTATCAATAGTAGTGTTCCTCAGGGCTCTGTTCTATCACCAACTCTCTTCTTTTTATTCATGAATGACCTTCTAAGCTGTACATCTAATCCCATCCACTCATATGCTTTTGACTCCACCCTTTACCTTTTTATTCACTTCCTGCAGTGTCCATCTCAGCAGTCACCTCAACAAACAAGAGATGAAACTGTGGCACATCTGTTGTTCGACTTGGCTCATATCTCTGACTGGAGTAAAAGTAATCTTGTTGTTTTTAACCCATCATGTCCGGCATATATTCCCGCCAACCCTTCCCACAGCCAGGCATTCCTGAGAAAATCGTCTATTTTTAAACCTTCATATCTCAGCTGTTAGTTAACTCCCCCTGCCCCCCCAAAAAGAAAAAGTGTTAATATTCACCAGTCCTTCGACTTCAGGCTGAGTGCGTCAGATGGTCCGTGAAGTGCGTGTAGGGAGAGTGAGTGAGTGGGGAAAGGGGGAAAATTTTGTTGCTTTTTTGTCCGTGTCCGTATGCGTGACTGAGGTGCTGTAACACAACTAAGGCTTAGACTAGCCCTCCACAATAATAACACTTCCAGAAGACCGCAGTCCACCACAAACACTATGTGAAAATTTTCCATACACGTGGCGTACTTGCTGCTGGGAGTCCAGTAATCATAGCAACGACCTTCAGGCAGCTGCCTGCCTGCCTGACCACCGTCCCAACACCACCACCGCCTTACACACACACCGCTCGCTGGCGCAGTGGTAGCGTTCTCGCTTGCCATCTGGTAGGCGGGAGTTCGCGCCTCGCTCAGGTTGCGAAAAGTTTCACTGACGAAGTGGGTGGTTACTGTCCCCCTTGAGCAAGGGGACGGGTGTGTGCGTGTATGAAGGTCACAGCCTTGCCCTTAGATCGGACTATATGAGCTCTCAGCTTCCTTCCAGGAGGGTAAAAGCTGACGATCACGACCATCAAGTGATCCTGACCGACCCAGTGAATTACACACACACACACACACACACACACACACACACACGGAGATGTATGTTTGGCTTGCACCGTCTCTCAATTCTAGCACCGCTATGCCCCTAGATGTCTGGATAACAACTACTACAAATACTACTATCAATGCTACCAGTACTTCAACTACAACTACTACTTCTACAACATCTACTACTACTACAACTGCTACTGTTACTACTGCTACACATACTACCACTACTACTAAAACTACTACCACTACTACTACAACTAATACTACTACTGCTACAAAAAAAATATATATTGTGAACAAAGCCCCCAGTACCCCAACAATGACTAAGGGCCAGTGCCGTGCGGCGTGCCTCCTGGCCCTCTTTGGCCCTATTACAGAGAGCCCTGCGTCACCCAGGACCTCTACAGAAAGAGGGCCGCCCGCCATGCCACCCACCAACTCCTACAGGACTCGTGGCGACCCCACAGGCGAACTACTCCTGGAATACACTCTGGACGGCCCACCCCAATGACCGGCCGCTGCCTGCGGTTCCTGCCGCAGGACCTTCTGCTGCCCTTGACCCGAGCACTCCCCTCCACCTGTACCGTGAGTAAAAGACTCTGAGGTTGTTTGTCCCCTGGTGTCTGGGAAGCCCCTACCCCAGTGGACCCGCGCTCTCGCCCCAGTGTCTCCTCCCCCCCCAGTTTTACCTCCCCGTGTGGAATGATGAACTCCCCACCAATAAGCTCATGTGCGGAGTGCGTGGTGCTAGGCCATGGGCCGCCCCCAAGTGTGACTATCCCCCCAGTGTTACATACGGACAGACAGCATCAGGCCGCATTCCCTTTCCCCCCGCCTTTTGCATTGACCATATGAAATGAATAGAAAGTGATATATGAGGTGTTCTCCCAACTCCCTGTCTCGTAAGGAAGTCTATAACGTCACTCCCCCCCCTCCCCCTTCCCCTCCCTTCTGCCCCAAGTGCGGATCGATGTGAATGCTATATTCTCTAGTCCTATGTAACGCACACATAGCATAAGGTTAGCTAGGATATCGTCTGTGTTACGCAGGTACATATAACTAGCATACACTAGGAGGCCATTTATGTAACACGAATATATATATATATATATATATATATATATATATATATATATATATATATATATATATATATATATATATACAGAAGGACTTGAGTATACTGTCGTCTATGTCACGCATTTGAGTATATTGAGATATACTTGACTGTCTTTGTTATGTATCTGACACCAAGTGCATCTGGTGTATTGTGTGAATCATACAGTATGTATGACACTGTGTGGAAATTATCATATGTAAGGAAAGGTAGAATACTGTGTAAAGGTCAAACCCACTGAACAAGGTGGAGATATTTATTGTAAGGGCTAGCCTTCTGAGATTATCTAGTAATTATATGTCCCATAGTTTTGGTCACGGATGTGTATGTAGTTGTCTATTGTTAATATAGAAGTGTGCCTTTCACCAGCTGTGTTTGGACTTTCCTTCCTTGCCTTTGACTGACCCGGTCGTAAACAAAGAACCCAAGGTCGCACTGTAGCTGAACCTGATGAGTCGGGACTAAGAATATGCTGCATAACATTTACCAATATAGATTTTTTTCCCCTGTGATTTGTACTTTCTCATCATAAGAAATATATATACACACGAAAACTTCCAATTAAAAATAGGGCACTGACTTCACCATGAAACAAACATTCTGCTCTCATTAATTACACAAAAGCCAACATATGTACTAAACTAACACTAACTTATACATATCACCCAAACTGCTACCATTCAGTCAAAGAAACAGGTAATGCACAGTGCCGCGTGACTTTCACCACCTCGTCATACGGCGTTGCAGTAGTCGGCGTGATGAATTTCCGCAAACATAGCAACGCCAGAAAGCTTCTTTGCCTGCAGGTGTTGGAGGCAGCACTTGCATGTAATGCCTAGTGAGGTAGTCCCCGCAATGCAGCCTGTCAGGCAGTTGCTGTACATTGTGCCTCCGTTTCACAGCAGGCACTACTTGGCCTTATCTCTCCAGGAGGCCATAAATTACATCCTTCTCAAACTGTCTGAGGGATGTGCTCGTCTGTGTTATGTCCTTGTACAGAATAAAGGCATTCAGTACACTGATGTCAAGTACTTGTAAGAATGCCTTCTTGTACCACTTACAGCACTGCCTCAGACAGTTAATGGTGCCTAGATGCATATCTGATTTATCGACGAGTCACATGTTGACGTTATAGTCATTAATTGCATCAGGCTTGAAGACTGGCTGCCTCGTTCTTTTATTAAACTTGCCTGAGTCTACCAACTTACCTTCATGGACCCTGGAGAGGACATATACCTTTCGTTTATTGTGCCAGTGAATAGCAAGGAGTTTACCTGATTTCAAGGTCCTGCACTCCCCATTCATAGTACCCTTGGGAAAGGATGGCCAATGTTTCATCTTTGCATGGACAGTGCCACACGATCCAATTTTGTGTTCTTGCATGAACTTTGCAAGACTTGGCGTCGTGTAATAAGATCGGTATACAGGGTATGGTTGCCACCGTAGTACCTGTCCATGAGCTTCCTCAAGACTGAACCAGAGAAGCCATGGGGGTCATCCTTCGATAACTCCACATCACTTGCTGTATATACAAAAAAATATATATCGCATAGCCAGTCTTGCAATCACACAAAACAATTTAATTCCAGAATCATGTCTCTTTGATGGAATGTACTCAGTGAAGACAAGACGTCTCCTGAACAGAACAAACACCTCGTCGATAACAACTTTCTTGCACGGGCTGAAGTATGATCTAAATTTTTCCTTCATGATTTCCAGAATCGAGCAAATTTTCCATAACTTATCATTTGGATGTGGGCCAAAGTTGGATGAGAAATGCAGGTACCTGAGAATGTCTAGTCACCCGTCCTGTGGCATATACTTACCGAACATTGGCGTCAAAGCAATATCATCCAGTAGCCAGTAATCATGAATATTGTGTTTTTTGATGTGGGGCATCAACATAGTCAATGCAAGCCAAACACATCTCACTAACATTCATCATTGTCCACTCCTTCATTTCCACACGTTCGTGAATGTGCGAGGTTTCACCCCAATTACCGCAGTAATCCCTAAATGCATTTATTTCCTTTACAATGAAATCCATCACTGTTGTTGTAAAAAAAGCTATGAAAAGATCAACAGGAATGGATGATGCATTGCACGGGAATTCTGGCTGCACACCTGCCTTTGTGTCTTCAAACACAAGTACATAGGGCTGAAACCCCATCACTTCCACCCATGTAAATGTTTCTAACATACCTACCCTTGGTCCCTGCCTTGCCTGCCTTGCACGTGGCCTGCTGCGTGCCCTGCCCCGGCCCCTAGCATGGCGCCGTGGTGACTAGTCTGGCGAATACTCACTTGATGAGGCAGATGATGGTGGTAGTGATGGTGATGATGTCGGTGATGGTGATCCTGGTGGTGATGGTGTTGATGAAATCTGGCAGTAGGCACTTGCCTTCCAGCCATAAAATGATGGTGGCCATGCTCCTGCATCTACATACTCCGACGTACTTGGCAATGGTGATGAGGCAGGGTCGTGTTCCATGGCAGGTGGAGAGGCAGGCCGGCATGGCGAGGCAGGCCGGCATGGCAAGGCACGTCTTTAGGCAGACCAGTGTGGTGAGGCACATGATGAGGCAGGCTGGCACTTGCCTACCAGCCATAAAATGATGGTGGCCATGCTCCTGTACCTGCATACCCCGACGTACTCGGCAATGGTGATGAGGCAGGGTCATGTTCCATGGCAGGTGGCGAGGCAGGCCGGCGTGACGAGGCACGTCTTGAGGCAGGCCAGCGTGGCGTGGCACATGGTGAGGCAGGTTGGCGTCGCAAGGTACGTAGTGAGGCAGGCTGGCGTGGCGAGGCACATGGTGAGGCAGGTAAAGATGCAGGACAAGTGGGAGAGGCTAGTGTAGTGGTAGGTTGTGCTGAAATTTCCACAGTAGGACTAGAGTCACGCACTGGTGTGAGCCTCAGCCTGCAACGTTTCCTCCTCCCTCCATCCTCCACCTCCTGCCTTTCTCTACTCCTTACCTCTTCTTCCATCTTCATAGTGTGAATATCCCTCTCTGCAGGATCATCAATATCATCTGAACCATTTCCATCATCAGAAAAGGCAGATGAATGTACAGAGGGAAAAGATCACTGCACAGTGGAGAACCCACGGTCACCCTCCTCATCCGATGCTACATTTCTACACTCAGCATGGCGAGGTCGCATTCATCAGGGGAAGTCACTTTCCCCACTCACAATTGACGATAATGACAAGTCCAATTGCCTTCCTATTGCACCAACACTAAAGCCTTTCCTTTTCGGGCCTTTAGACTTCACTGGTGTTGATGTCGGTGGCTGCGGATGCTCAGCCGAGGGTCCGGACAAAGTGAAAATTTTTTTCATGTCTATCAATTCTAGATGTGCGCAGGCAACTGGCGTGTGACTGGGATGCGTGACGGAGTGTTGCCAGTGGGTGTGTGTGGTGGGAATAACCAGCTGAATATCCAAACAATGGTGCGAATTACTAGATCATGTATACATGTAACCTGAAGGACCCTAAGTTGACAAGTATATGTGACACCTGGATGCGATGGTTAATGCATCAAAAACTCAGTTCGTACATTTATCAACCTGACAAAATCTTCTGCAGGAATACCCTCTATTTTTTTACAATATTCAGCTCAATCCTGCATCATTTTTAAATGTACTTGGGATTTCATTCTCTCAGGATTTATCTCGGAGAGAACATATTACCTCTCTTGTAAAATCTTCTTCCAAGAGATTAGGTGTGCTAAGCTGACTCTGTGCTGTCTGTACCCCTGTACAGTTGTTGTCTTTATGCAAGGGTTTTATTCGCCCCTGTGTAGAGTGCAAGTCTCATGTGTGGGTAGGCTCCCCACATACAGCTCTTCTAAAAAAAAGTGGAGTCAAAGGCTTTTCATCTCATTAACCCTCCTCCTCTTACTGGCTCCCTTCAGCCTCTGTCTCATCGCCGTACTGTTGGATCTTTATGTCCTTTCTATTGATACGTCAATAGTCACTTCTCCCCCAAACTGTCTGCTTGTATCCCTCCATCACTGCGGTGGGCGTGTAGCACCCATATAGCAACAAACTCTCATCTCTTTTCTGTCCAGCTCTGTAATGCAAGAGTTAACTGTTACTCCCAGTTCTTCATACTCAGTGTGTCCAGGTTTCTCAAAATGAATGGCTCTTGAATTTGGCTCTCTGTTTTCTTGTTTTTGTTTTTTCTTGGAAGTAACAATTTGTGGGCACCTGGTCTTTGGTTCCTTCTTCCTTACATAAAAAAAAAAAGACTGGTTAGTATACTCTGCATAATGACGAAGATTCTGAAATGGGATGTATATACACAAATCATAACTTACCTAAATGAAAATAACATTTTGTATAAATTCCAGTCAAGCGTCAGAGGGACATACTCTACAGAAACATGCCTCACTCACTTTACATACATTATAGGATCAAACATTTCTAGACGTGACTACACAGGTGTGGTTCTGTTATATCTTCAGAAAGCATTCAACACAGTTGATCATGGCATACTGTGTGACAAACTACAAGTCATGGCCATAGGATCTGTTGATTGGTTCAGATCATACCTCAGCGACAGAAAACAAAGAGTAAAAATTGATGAAGTGGAATCAGAATCGATGAATGTAACTTGCGAGGTGTCACAGGGAAGCATTTGTGGTCCATTACTAATTTTGTGCCATGTCAGTGACATGATTCTTAGTGTCAGCTGTAAACTTACAGTATGTCAAATGCTGATAACAGTGTACTTCTTGTATCTGGAAAGGATCCTAAAGTAATAATGTATCAGACAGTTTATCCAAAAACCTTGAATCCTGTCAAAAGGTGTTTGTAGACAATAGATTATCGTTATATCAGGGGAAAACATACTCCATATTAATTGGTTCAAAAAGGATATTACAAGAAACAGAGGATTTCCAAATAAAATATAATTCATTTAATATTTCGGCAGCACCTGTTGTGAAATATTTAGGACTCAGACTGCATGCCACTATGTCTGGGGATGAAATAGTGGAATCAACAGTAAAGAAATCTACCAGTACATTAAAATTCCTTTAGAAAGGCAGGAAGCTTGCCAATAGCAACAAAGAAGACACTGTGTCAGGCGCTTGCACAACGTCACAAAGTAGGGTAGAGTGGGGTAAAAGGCCCATGTGAGGTAAAAGGCCCCCCCCTTGTTCCTCCTCTATTATCTACTTATTCATCCTAGTCAGCTGATCAAGGGATCAACACCATCTGGTGGCATTTCCCTACACTAACAAATCAGTAGCAGATGACCGGGGAAGGAAGCAGCACGTGTTTTTCTCCTTTGACCACATTTCATGTAAGTACAGGGATATGTTTGTGATATCTTGTGCATATGCTTTGCATGCAATATTAACATTGTGGGTATAGATAGAGAGGTTAGGAACGTAAGATTGCTTTGCAGTGCAATTCACAATTGAAAATAGTGCTGTTTAGTTGTGGTGTTTCGTTTACACCAACATGGCGTTTGGGGTAAAAGGCCTACTGTGTTGTGGGTCAAGAAGCCCACTAGGGGGCTTTTTACCCCACGTGGGGGCTTTTTAACCCTCATTAGTATTGGGTGTTTATAATTACTTGCTTTATTGGTTTTACTATACTATGTTCCGTATTACAGATTATTGTATGATAACTTATATGCTTGTTGTCTATTTTCTTCAGCTTAATTAAACTATAGTTTTTTTGTGTGTGTGTGTGTGTGCTTCAGGTAAGAGATGCCACGTGTATACCAAAGGAAGACAAACCGTGCTTCGTATGGGACCAGAGTTCTACAGGATGCGTTGCAAGCAATTCGGGATGGAACACCACTAAAAACTGTTTCCAAAAATTATGGCATCCCTTGCAAAACTCTTAGACGACATCGGGATGGGAAAGTCAAGAATCCTGGGGCAGCACTGCTAGGTCGTTTCAGACCAGACTTTGATGAAAATCTTGAGGCTATGTTAGTTTTTCATATCCTTGCAATGGAAAAGGCTCTGTTTGGCCTCACACCTATTGATGTACGGCGGCTTGCTTTTGATTTTGCTGAAAAAATGAAGATCGACCATCGATTTTGTAAGACTTCAAAGATGGCAGGAAAAGATTGGCTAGCAGGATTTCTCCAAAGAAATCCAACACTATCAATCAGGAAACCAGAGGCTACTAGTATGGCACGAGCGGTAGGATTTAATCGTCCTCAGGTTCACCAATTCTTCAAAGTTTATCGTGATGAATTATCGAAGGGTAACTACAGTCCAAGACAGGTGTGGAATATGGATGAGACAGGTATAAAGAATGTGCAGAATCCAGGTAACATTGCGGCAACAAAAGGAGCAAAATCAATTGGACGTATAACTAGTGCTGAACGTGGACAGACAACATCCGTTCTTTGTGCAGTTAATGCAGCTGGAGCATATATTCCCCCAATGTTTGTATTTGCCCGTAAAAGGATGACACCATTTTTAATGACTGGTTGCCCACCTGCATCTATTTCAAGATGCACTGCTAATGGATGGTCTGATGATGATTGTTTCTTACAATGGCTGCAACATTTTGTTACCCATGCAAAACCAACTCAAGATGACAGGCACATTATAATTCTAGATGGGCACCACAGTCACAAAACTCTTGCTACCATTGACTTTGCAAGAGAAAATGGCATAGGTTTGATAACTCTGCCGCCTCACTGTACTCACAAGATGCAGCCTCTTGATGTATCATATTTCAAGTCATTAAAGGCTGCCTACAACAGAGCAGCAGACAACTGGATGCTTGCAAATGCTGGCAAGCGCATTTCCCAATTTAATGTGGCAGAAATATTTGGCACTGCATACATGAAGACAGCCACTATTGACAAGGCCATTAATGGTTTTAGAGCAACAGGCATCTGGCCATTTAATGATGATGTGTTTACAGATGAGGACTTCGTAGCAGCACAGTTAACAGAAGAACCACCACCCACTGCTGCTAGCAAAGACAAGAATAACAACAATGATCCTCCAAATGAGAATCAAGATGTGGAAGACATTCCTACTAGCAGTAACATTGGTGATGTATCACTTAATGATCCCTGCGATTCCAACACACAAGAGCCTCAAGCTGGAACGTCCAAAGACGGTGAAGCCAGGAGGTTACTTACAAGTCTTTGTAGCCCCCCCAAACCAAGTGAGAAGCGAGCTAGGAAAAGGAAAACACAGAATTCTGAGGTCATAACATCATCACCTTACAAAAAACAACTGCTTGATAAGAATGCAACTTCTAAAACCTCAGCTAAAGGAAAAGCACCAAAGAAAAGGAAGAAAATTCCAAGCCCAGTTTCTTCTGATGATGAAGAATGGCCTTGCTTAGTATGTGGAGCACCTTATGGTAGCAGCAGACCCTCTGAAAAGTGGGTGCGGTGTAATTCATGCAAGAAGTGGTCACATGAAGACTGCACACCTGGCTTTGATTGGTATGTTTGTCACAACTGTGAATCTGACGAAGATTGATAATGTTATTATGTTGATTATGTAAAGTCCTAGCAGAGATTTAGAAATACAATTTTCCTTAATTACATGGTTTTTATAAAACGGAAACTACAATTCAGTTTGCTCATTTATTTGGTATCAGTAGGTAATTGAAAAATATTTTAAGAGAAGGCCATTTATTTGTTATTAAGTAGGCTCAGTATTTGAAAAATATTTGTAGAGAGTAAGGATCAGTTCGGATGCAACAAAGAATGTTTCTCCAAGGCTCATACAAAATCATTTTCTTTCACATAGAGAAGGTTTTTGCTTTCATACTGTTTAGAAGAAACTAAGAGCTTTAATTTTATTTTAAAATGAATGATTTTCTAATTGTTTGGGCACTAAATATTATCTTCTACGTCTCACAACAAAATAGATATAGAAATTCAGTTTATAAAGTATTGTTTTATTGATACCTAATATAATTCCTAGTATAGGGTAAAAAGCCCACCCTCTGGGCCTTTTACCCCTGGCCTGGGGTAAAAGGCCCTTTTCTTTTTTCCATTGTAATACACAATTTCACCCCTACATAATAGTAATAGATGAATAAAAATCTCAGCAATGGTAGTCCATTAACTAAGGTTTCTAGCAAAACCGGTGTCAGATGAATAGCTCAAATAGCTTAAATGCAGCAGGCCTTTTGCCTTAAGGGGGGCTTTATACCCCACTCTACCCTATGCGATATCGGCATGGTACACTGCCCTCAGCAAAAAGTAAAAACAGAAGCAGCTTCAGAACAAAGTAATAGGTATATACGGTATCTGGAACCTAGGTCACATGTAGGTTTCATGAACTAAATGAACTTGGAATATTATGGGTAGAAGGTGGGGCTAAACAACTGAGACTACACAATACTCATAACTCTATTATAATGTTACACCTGAATATCTAAGGCAAATTTTGTTAAATGTAGGGCTTGTGCTCGCCATAATGCGAGAGACAGCATGTTAAATTTTGACGTAATTATGACGTAACTAGCATTAGAGATCAGTAGGTGTGTACATTCTTCCGTGTAGCAACTAAAGACTGGAACAGTTTGCCTCACAGTATGAAAGCAAGGAGATGCCTTTATTCTCTCAGGAAAAGTCTGAAAAGATACCTTTAACAGGCAGTCTCTGTCAGAGATGATGACGTAATTTTGTACTACTAGACACCTCAAAGTCAGTCTTAGTTTTAAGTATGTTACCAACATATTCTTGAATTATTATATTCTTGTATTTAAAGTTTATTATAACTTAAGCTAGCATTACCTTTAGAATAAGACTAACTACTCCCCCTTGCCCCCAGCTAATCATGATTCCAAAAGAAGGACCCAAATGGAAATACGCCGCATAGGCCTTATTGGATTATCCTTGGTTGGTTTCAAGCATGGCTGATACTTATAAACACGTGTTCAATGTTTAATATGCCATTCTGTATGAATCAAACCTATCTATCTATTATCTATCTATTGCCAGACACCTCAATCCCGTTTGGGGTGGCCACAAACAAATCGCCTCCAAGTCGCCCTGTCCACCGCCATTTCACTGCCCTGCTCCCAACTCACACACCCCTCTCTCATATACCTCTCCACCCCATCCCTCCATCTCATCCTCGGCCTCCCCCTCCCTCTTCCCCCCTCCACCTCACTCACATACACTCTCTTCGTCAGTCTTTCACCCTCCATCCTCTCCACATGGCCAAACCACCTCAGTGTGTTCCTCATAACGCTTCCTATCGCATCCACATCCACACCACAACGCTCCTTTATACCTAATAAACATTATGATTATTATTATTATAATTATTATTATTATTATTATATGAATATATAAGAATATATGGAGTAGATGGGAAGTTGTTGAATGCTGTGAAGAGTATGTATGATGGTGCTAAGGCTGCAGTGCGTGTGGATGGTGAACTGCGTGAATTTTTCTCTTTGAAGGTTGGGTTGAAACAGGGATGTGTCATGTCTCCATGGTTCTTCAGTCTGTACATGGATGGGGTAATAAAAGAGGTACAAGGTAGGGTAGTGGATGTTGGAGTGGCCCTGGTGAGAGAGGGTAGTGTTTGGAAGCTCCCTGTACTGTTGTTTGCGGATGATACTGTGTTGTTGAGTGAAGACGAAGGAGTGCCGCAAGGCTTGATGGATGAGTTTGGGAGAGTGTGTAAGAAACGGAATCTAAAGATGAATGTAGGGAAGAGTAAAGTGATGGTCTTTGAGAGAGGTGAAGTCCATGAATGTACAGCGAGGTTGGATGGTGAGGAATTGGAAAATGTGAGTACGTTTAAGTACTTGGGTAGTTTGATGAGTAAGGATGGAGGTTTGGAGGGTGAAGTGGTTGAAAGGGTATAGCAGGGAAGAAGGGTTGCTGGTTCCTTGAAAGCAGTGATAATAAGCAGGGAAATGAGCATGGAAGTGAAAAAGTTACTACATGACAGTATTGTGATACCAATTCTAACGTATGGAAGTGAAGCTTGGACGTTGCTGGAAGGACACAGGTCAAGAGTGAGAGCAGTGGAAATGAGTTATTTACTCGTAAGAGGAGGTCGTGGAGTTACATGGAAAGACAGGCTGACAAATGAGGATATAAAGGAGCGTTGTGGTGTGGATGTGGATGTGATAGGAAGCGTTAGGATGAACACACTGAGGTGGTTTGGCCATGTGGAGAGGATGGAGGGTGAAAGACTGACGAAGAGAGTGTATGTGAGTGAGATGAAGGGGGGAAGAGGGAGGGGGAGGCCGAGGATGAGATGGAGGGATGGGGTGGAGAGGTATATGAGAGAAGGGGGTGTGAGTTGGGAGCGGGGCAGTGAAATGACGGGGGACAGGGCGACTTGGAGGCGATTTGTTTGTGGCCACCCCGAACGGGATTGAGGCGTCTGGCAATAGATAGATAGATAGATTATTATTATTATTGTTGTTGTTGTTGTTTTTGTTACCAATATTATATTTATCTTTATTATTTATTAATACTGTTTGTCGTTTGGCACATTATTCATATTTTTACTTATGGATTTAACGGCTAATTACTTGAGTCGGTGTGACGGTCATACTGAATTCGTCTGGTTAACATTATTCCCACTACTTTGTTCTTTATGTTAATAATTGCTACCCTCATTCCATGTCATTCAGCTTAGAAAGACCTTGTTTTAGTGAAAGGATTTAGTCATTGCGGTAAATTAATAAATAAATAAAATCTCATTCTGTAGGAGTATAATACAGAACACACAGTAAATGCAGCCTCCTCGGCCGACAGTTGATTTAAATGCCAAATATTTAACTTTGTCCTGTCACCTTGGTATTCAGTTGATCGTTTGCAAAATCGCGTTACCTGATTCTTGCCTGAATCTGAACCCTTCCACCATTTTGGCTCAGGTTATAGAAACTCTGTTCAAGTTGTCCTTGTCCTGTGGTCTTGACCTTGACAATGTATTCATAATCAAATTTCATCTTCCTTGGCCAACGTTCAGTCTTTCTATCTTCCTTGATCGACCCTCAGTGTTTCCATCTACAGTAGTTTACCCTAACGAGAATAAAAACTGACTGAGTTATAAGGTCGAACATTTGGCCTTGCTCTGAGACTTGACCAGTGATGGATTAATCTCAGAATCAAATCCCTTCATCTGTGCTTTACCTTGAACTCTTCCACAAGGACTGGCTTAAATCGGACAATGTTTCAGCAGATCTTGCCGTGTCACTTTGAATGCTGGTCTCTTGCTCTTAAAAATAATGCGTTAGCCCACTGGTTGACCCCCAACTCTTGAACCAAGTTGAGTCGAAATAAAATCAAAACTGCTTTAGTTATTTGGTCCAAACACAGACACACATGGGCCAATTCTTGACCTTGCTTAGTGACCTTGACATTTGATTTTTTTCTTAACCCACCACGTCCCATTGATGTACATAGGTACCTGAACGTTTTGTCACTGTGACGCCCATTGACGTTTATAAATGCAGCGCAATTGCAAGGTCTATCACATTTTCAAAATTCGCACGTGATTTTTGGCACAAATACACGGGACACCTTCCTCTACCTGAGGCCAGGCTGGGACAATACCTTACCCGCGTGACCTCCCCCTCCCCGCACGCCATTGTCTCGGCAACTCACCTGTTACCAGTGACCTGGTCAGTAAAGACATGTCACGCCACGGTACGAAATTCAAGGCGAGAGTTATTCCCCAATCGCTGACAACGTGGAGGACAAAGTTTACATAGCATTAGAGGAAGAAACAATCAGAAGTGATGAGCAGGTAATGTTGCCAAAAAAGGTGTGGTATGTTGTGCTTGGCGAGTGAAACAATGCCTATGTCACCTATATTACTGTGTGAAAACCAATATACTCTTGTACTACATATAAATTTGTACCAAATAAATAAATATCTACCTTTTCTGGGTGGTGTGGAATAGTTACCCCTCCCATAGAAAACGTCTTCTCTGGAGCTGGGCTCAATAAAACATGGTACCAGGAAAGGGTAGGGTCACCTGTACCAGGCATTTCTGAGCTCAGGTGAGCAATTTCTCTCTGAATTTTCGATGTTTCTCATAAAAAGCAGAGGTTTTAGCCAAAAAATAAAAATAAAAGGAAATCTGCTGGGATTGGGAGAGGTAATTGGTGAAAAATCTGCCAGGATGTGGTGGTTTTAATCGAATCTTTTGTTCTTGCAGTATTTACAGCTCTTGTACGGAGTTTGGTATAAATCACATAGCAATGCTTTAAACAGACTTTGCATTGTGACTTTGAACGTTGAACTGTTGTCCTCAGTATCAATAGGTCAACCTCTTGGCTGACGCTTAACACTTTCACAAGTTTGGTCCAATGTAAAATGGTTTTAGTTATTTTGTTCACACACTTCAAAATTTGACCTAGATTTGTGACCTTGACCTTTGATTTCATGTTCTCAAAATGGAATCCATTCATTCTCGACCTGCTTTCAGTCATTCCACCGAGTTAGGTCTAAATCGAATCCAAACCTTTATGTTGACTTACAATATGGCCTTGATCTTTGACCCATGGTTCTCAAAAACAACGCTTCCACTAAGTTCGACCAAAGCTGAGTTATTTTATTTACACACACACACACACACACACACACACACACATTACATACCGTATATATATATATATATATATATATATATATATATATATATATATATATATATATATATATATATATATATATATATATTGTTACGGAACAGAGAAAGATAATGTACACTTAAAGTGAGAATACTAAAATCACTACTGTCCCGTAAAGTTCCAGGTTCAAAACAAAAGAGTTAGGTAAAATTACAAGTCAAAGTTTAATGGTCAAACTAACAACAAAACAATCAGGACTCATAAGGATAATGTAATGGCAAAAAACAGGTTAAATATATGGTTAACCGCAATAGCCTCTATTAACACGAAATTAGCAAGAGTAAATTTACCTAAGTCAGCCCTGATAAAATGAAAATACCAGATAATACTCAGTGAATGCAAGATATATTATTACAGATACAAAATATTATCAAAAATGACTGACACAAAAACACATGAATCACAAAAACCTCACAAGGCCTAAGAATTAACACCTTACGCTACACAGTACATGAAAAAATGCAATAACAGTTATACTCAAATTACACAGCTGCTAGATGGTTGGAAACTTCCTGAGCACTCACAGTAATAACAACTGTACAGGGGAGGACAGAGATGTGAGCAAAACGAGGAGCAGATCTAAGTGGCAATTAATGCAGAGACTGAGCTCATTATATAGGGGCCGGCAGAGCTTGATACAACTTGTAAGAAGGACGCGCAAATGAAACCACGGGGACAAAGAGTTGACAATCCTGCTCTGAACAACAGAAAGAACGACTTACTTTACTATAAGGGTAGAAGAGGGGAGTGAGGTAGAACACGCTCGTGATCAAACATGCAGCATACTGTACGTTAGAATTACACAAAGGATGATGAAATCATAGGCTATGTAACACCTCCCCACAAAAAAAAAAGAAATTTACAAAGGAAATTTCTTATTACTC
Source organism: Coenobita brevimanus (assembly GCF_032717465.1). Taxonomy (NCBI): domain Eukaryota; kingdom Metazoa; phylum Arthropoda; class Malacostraca; order Decapoda; family Coenobitidae; genus Coenobita; species Coenobita brevimanus. Next base: position 13,220,967 of record NC_136973.1, on the reverse strand, counting down.
TAAAACAATCTGTCTAAAGTCTAGTTAAGCAATCTGCAATAACATTTTCTTTCCCTTTGATATGTTGTATGTCTAATGAATACTCCTGAAGAAGTAGACTCCATCTTGTCAATCTCTGATTTTTATCTTTAAACTTACTAAGGAATTTCAGTGGGTTATGATCGGTATAAATGACTATGGGGTCAAAACCAGAACACAAATAAAATGAAAAATGCTGTAAACCCAAAATCAAGGCCAAAAGCTCTTTCTCAATAGTTGAGTAGTTCTTTTGAGGTGGAGTGAACTTCTTACTGTAATAAGATACAGGGTGTTCAATACCCTGATCATCCTCTTGCAGCAAAACAGCCCCAGCTCCTGTATCACTTGAATCAACAGCCATCTTAAAAGGCTTAGCAAAATTTGGAGTAGCGAGCACTGGCTGACTTAATAGTATAGCTTTAAGTTTGTTGAAAGAGGATTCACAGTTATCGGTCCAGACAAATTTAACTCCCTTTTTCAGTAGGTCTGTAAGTGGTGATACAAGAACTGAAAAGTTAAGAACAAATCTCCTGTAATAACCTACCATTCCCAAAAATCTTTGCAGCTCTTTCCTACTTTTAGGTCTGGGAAGATCACTTATAACCTGAACCTTAGCTCCTGGTGGTGCAACATGTCCATCACCAATTACGTACCCAAGGTACTGAACTTTAGCTTGACCAAACTCACACTTTGATAAATTAGCTACAAGATTAGCCTGAACCAAACGCTCAAGAAATTTACTGACATGGCATAAGTGATCTTTCCAGTTGTCACTGAAGATTAATGCATCATCAATATAAACAACACACCATGCCAAACCCTCTGTTACAACATTCATGAGCTTCTGAAATGTGGCTGGTGCATTCTTCATACCATATGGCATTACACAACATGCAAAAGTCTTTCCTAGTGTTACAAAACATGAGATCTCCCTAGCACGTTCAGTCATAGGTACTTGCCAGTATCCCTTTAACAAATCAAACTTACTTATGTACCTAGCCTTCCAATCTTGTCTATGCAATCTTCCAAGCGAGGGAGAGGGTAAGTGTCTGTTTTGGTTATCTGATTAACACGTCTGTAGTCGATGCAAAGCCGCTGTGACCCACCTGGCTTAGGGACTAGAGTGACAGGAGAACTCCACTCGCTCTGACAGGGCTCGATCATCTTGTGGTCCAACAGGTAGCCAAGCTCCTTCTCGATGAGAGGAACTTTCACTGGGTTCACACGGTAAGGAGGCAATATAATTGGCTTTGCGTCTCCAACATCGACATCATGCATCAACACAGTGGTTCTTCCTGGAGTGGCATGGAACACTTGCGGGTACTCCTGCAGTAATGCCGAAAACTCCTGCCTTTCCTCGGGAGCTAGATGAGAAAGCTTAGTCTGGAGATCATTGATGATATCAGGATTCTTCCCCAAACTATCACTCAGGCCCATACTGCATGGGAGAGCTTCACTTGCAGACTCGGGTGGAACAGCTACAGTGCAGACTGGATTATTTTCGTCCCGCCTGTGATATAACTTTAGCATGTTGATGTGACAAAGTTGCTTGCTCTTTCTACGATCTGGTGTGGCGATGACATTGTTGACACCACTGAGTTTCTTCTCCACGAAATAAGGACCACTAAACTTGACTTGAAGAGGTTGCCCATGCACCGGTAGCAGAATCAAAACCTGATCTCCTGGCTGAAAGTGGCGTAACCTGGACTTCTTATCATACCAAGTCTTCATCTTCTCCTGAGCAGCTCCTAAATTCTCTCTCGCCAGCTGTAAAGCAGTGGACAGCTGTTCTTTGAACTTCATCACATACTCCAGCAGGTTGACGTCATCTTCCTCCGACAGCCAGCATTCCTTGAGTAGCTTAAGGGGTCCTCTTACTTCATGGCCAAACAGTAGTTCAAAAGGTGAGAAGCCCAGTGATTCATTTGGAGATTCTCTTGCGGCAAATACAACAAATGGAAGACCTTTATCCCAGTCTTTCTGATGTTCCAAACAGTATTTCTTGAGCATCGATTTGAGTGTTTGATGATATCTCTCCAACGCTCCTTGGGTCTGGGGATGGTAAGCTGAAGACGTGATCTGGGTGATGCCCAACTCTTTCAGAGACTGCTTGAAAACATTTGACATGAAATTACTTCCCCGGTCGGACTGTACCTCCTTGGGCAGACCAAACTTTGTGAAGAACCCTAGCATTTCCTTAACCACGTTCTTTGCTGAGATATTTCTAAGTGGAATGGCTTCAGGATAACGAGTAGCCATATCAATCAGGGTCAACACATAAGAAAATCCTGAAGAAGTCTTAGGAAGAGGGCCCACAATATCCACCAACACACGGGTGAATGGCGCCTCAAAAGGAGGAATGGGAACTAGAGGTGCAACCTTTTCTGTCTGATTACACTTCCCCACAACTTGACAGGTGTGACAAGACTTACAATACCAGGAAACATCCCTGAAGATACCTGGCCAGTAGATGTGTTTCAAAATGCGTGCCACAGTCTTCCTCACTCCAAGGTGTCCTGCCAAACTGGAATCATGAGCCACTCTAATGATATCCTGCCTACAAACACGAGGGATGACAACTTGATGTACAACCTCCCATTCACAGTCGGCTGATGCTGCTGGGGGTCTCCACTTCCTCATAAGTACTCCTGACTTTACATAATAACAAGTAGAAGCACCAGCTGACTCTTCCTCACTGCAAGCTGAGTTAGCTAGACCTTTCAACTCAGGGTCAGCAACCTGCAACTCAACCAACTCTTGACGAGACAAATTATCAACACTACGGGGTACTGCCTCATCTGGTGAGTGGTCCAAATTAGCAAGAAAAGTGTCAGCTAGGATAACATCATCATCATCATTATCCTCTAAGTCACCAGTAACTTTAGACTTAGCCCTAGTGACAGCACATGCAGGGAACACATCAGGGACATCACAATCCTGGGCCGCAGCCACTGGCTCACTAGACAACTGAGGAGCTGGACACACTTGACTTCCACCAATATCATTTCCAAGTAAGAAAGTTACACCTGACATTGGGAGTGTCTCAACCAACCCAACCATAACGGAACCATTAACAAAACCAGACTCTAAATTCACTCTGCACAGAGGGACAGAGAAGTAATTATTCCCTACACCTTGTAAGATTACAGTTTCATCAGAGGAATTAACATTAGAGCCTAGAACACTGGTCAGCATAAGGGATTGGCAAGCACCTGTATCACGATATATTTTAACTGATTTCCTGTCATTACTGTCCAGAGAACTGACAAAACCATCAGACAGGAAATTAGCACATGAACTCTTGAGAGTGTCACCCACGTTACTGCTCAAAAGAGGAGCTTCATCATGAGGATTTAATTTACCCCTCAAAGCAGGTTCAGTTAACTCAGTTAAAGAATTCTGGGAACTCTCAAGAGTGGACACTAGACCAATTGACTGAATATTTAAAGACTCCTTTTTGTTCACATCACGCTGTCTCCTGAAACATTTCTCCGTAGTATGACCAAGCTTACTACAATAAGTACATTTACTTTTCTGAAATCTAGAGGTGAAGCTGGTATTTACTTCCTGAGAAACATCATCTTTATTCTCTTTCCTGTTACCTGTACTCTGAGTAGAGGCAACGTACTTACTCTCAGCTTTCCCTTCTTCTTTAGAATATCTCTTGTGAGTGAGAACATATTCATCAGCTAAAACTGCAGCATCAGACAAATTATCTATTCTTTTCTCATCAAGATATAGGCTTACATCTTTATTAACACACCTTTTGAAGTCCTCCAGCAAAATCATCTGCTTAAATTTACCAAAATCAGAATCCACATTCTTAGAATTTAACCACTGCTCTAACAGATCTTCTTTGATTTTTGCATACTCAACATAGGATTGCTAATCTTGCTTATAAGTTGTCCTAAAATTTACTCTATAGGCTTCCGGAACAAGCTCATAGGCCTTAAGAATCAAGTCTTAACTACATCATAATTATCAGATTGATCCTGAGGCAAAGATGCATAAGTTACTTGAGCTTTACCGGTGAGAACAGTTTGAAGGAGTACTGGCCAATACTTTTTGGGCCAATTAAAACCTGTAGCTACCCTCTCAAACAACTGAAAATACTTTGTTAAATCAGATTCATTAAAAGGAGGGACAAGTTTAACATTTTTAGCCACATCAAAATCATCAGAGCTAGATGATCCAGTTCCACCTTGTTTCATGCGATACTCATGGTCTGCCTGAATCCTAGCAATTTCAACTTGTGCCTGAAACTCAGCCTCCTTAGCACGAGCCTGAAACTCAGCCTCCTTAGCATTTGCCTGAAATTCAGCCTCCTTAGCACGAGCCTCCTGCAAGGCTAGCTGTAGCTTAGCTAATTCAATCTGCGTTTGCTCATTTCGAGGAGTTACATTAAACAAGCTTTCATTAATCATGTCAACAATTTGATCTATAGAATAATGAGAGCGAACAGCAATTCCCAACTGTTGAGCAACAAGCTTAAGTTCATTCTTTGTTCTGTTTTCTACATCACACACTCTTTGCACATTTGACAAAAAATCTTTGGCTTCATCAAGTGTAGTAATAGTAGACATCATGAATAAATCACAATTACAAAATATCAAGCAATATCCTTATGATAATATCCTGAATATCCTGACGAGGTCGCCAAATTTATGTTACGGAACAGAGAAAGATAATGTACACTTTAAGTGAGAATACTAAAAATCACTACTGTCCCGTAAAGTTCCAGGTTCAAAACAAAAGAGGTAAAATTACAAGTCAAAGTTTAATGCTCAAACTAACAACAAAACATTCAGGACTCATAAGGATAATGTAATGGCAAAAAACAGGTTAAATATATGGTTAACTGCAATAGCCTCTATTAACACGAAATAAGCAAGAGTAAATTTATCTAAGTCAGCCCTGATAAAATGAAAATACCAGATAATACTCTGTGAATACAAGATATATTATTACAGATAAAAAATATTATCAAAAATGACTGACACAAAAACACATGAATCACAAAAACCTCACAAGGCCTAAGAATTAACACCTTACGCTACACAGTACAGGAAAAAATGCAATAACAGTTATACTCAAATTACACAGCTGGTAGATGGTTGGAGACTTCCTGAGCAATCACAATAATAACTGTACAGGGGAGGACAGAGATGTGAGCAAAACGAGGAGCAGATCTAAGTGCCAATTAATGCAGAGTCTGAGCTCATTATATAGGGGCCGGCAGAGCTTGATACAACTTGTAAGAAGGACGTGCAAATGAAGCCATGGGGACAAAGAGTTGACAATCCTGCTCTGAACAACAGAAAGAACGACTTACTTTACTATAAGGGTAGAAGGGGGGAGTGAGGTAGAACACGCTCGTGATCAAACATGCAGCATGTACGTTAGAATTACACAAAGGATGATGAAATCATAGGCTATGTAACAATATATATATATATATATATATATATATATATATATATATATATATGCATGATTCTGTTATGCTAATTAAAAGAGAACATTTAGAGTTACACGAGTATATAGATCTGTTAGTTAATTTACAGCGTATTATTGCTATAACTATTAACCAAGTTACTCTGCAGCCAATGAGTGTAATGTGTATTGGAGGATGTGTACTTTTCTCGAATTGGTTCCGTGACGTCATGGTATATTTTGGAATAAGAGGCTACGATTATACCTCCAAAGTATATCCCGCATCCCAGAGTTATTTGATATGCATTTTACGTATGGAAACCTAACTTAACATTAAGAATATGTTATGCAATATGTTCGTGAATGACGTGTGTTGCAGGAGGCTGAGGGTGGTATCCTGCGTGAGCTGGGCAACTTGGAGAATGTAGGTCGGTTTAAGAGGGTGCCTGGGGAGGACATCAGAGAGGCCTTCAATACACTGGTGAGGCGGGGAGACCACGTATTTATATTCAGCGATTTTCTAATCAGGATGATGGCGCTGGACTTCTCAAATACAGGTTAGTTGGAAGTTTTACTCAGTGTTGTGAACTGTTCATATGGGAAAATTATATCCACACATTAAAGTTGTGTTTACTGATGGACCCTCCCAGAGACCAGCCTAGAAACGTCAGTATCACTGAGTTAGTTAGGTACAGAAGTACTGAGGGACTGATTTGAAATTAGCTCTTCAGCCGCACTAGAACCTTCAGGACAGTTACAGACGCCTTTGTAGGACAGCCCTGGATGAAACCCAGTGGTTCCTTCGTTTGGAGTCCTTTTGGGGTCCCCTTTGGTCCAAGAGATCCGTGAAACACGAGTAGACGTTCCTGCTGAATTCACCAGTACTTATTTTACTCGTATGTATCATTTTGTGTTATTTCTTTCTAGAGGGTCCGGTAACAAACAGGACGGGCACTCTAGTTGTACAAGTACAATACTTTCGGCCTGACATCAAACATCTTGAACCATTAATTGGAGTCCAGTTGGGGATGAAACTGATACCTTTTCACAATAAATCAGGTTCATTATGCATTTCTGATTCTTCCTGTACACGCTGTATTAAGTGTATATGTGATGTATACATTACCTTTCCTAAAATGTGATTAAATTCTCATTCTAATTATTGTATGTTCTTCCTGATACGTCGATTCGGCCAACAGGTCGATGTGACTTTTACTTGGCTAGAGAAGTGTTCCTGTCCACAATGATCTCCATGGTGGGACCCAAGGACAGCCCTCTGGTGCCATCACTCAGCCACAGGTAAACAAACAAGAAAACTCATAACAAACTTAGGAGTCACTTATCTCACACCAGGAATTCTTTTTTGTTATAATCACCTTCCATGTGCATCATATTCTAAATAATTTTGTGGTTTTCAGGTAACTGAGCATGGAAATATAATTAAGGACCTGAATCCAACATCAACTGTTGTGGGTAGAGTTCTAGGGGGATACTGAGTCCTAATAAAATTGGTGGTCTATCTTACTGGCCCTCGTACTGTTGACAGTCATAGATTTAATCCCATATATGCTTAATTTTCATTATAGTTGATACAATATTAGCTAATAAAGTGACTCCTTCCTCTATAGAATTTTACTGGCAACAGAGGCTGGCCTGTACGATTTTTGGTACAAGACTTACACCCCCAACATGACCTACTGCCTCACACCACAGACCAAAGTGGCCATAAAGTCTGCACTTGGTATTACCAATATATGGGTGAGTAGTACCTAACCCTTTCAATACAAAGACTTGTTTTATTGGTTTAAACTTAATATTTATCGCCCGCCTTTAGCAAGACAAGGCGGTATAGTTTTTGTCGGTATGTGTTATGTGTGTGTGTGTTAATCTGTTGCCAAATTATCTCGAAAGGTTGTGGACGGATTTTCAGTAAATCTTCAGGAAATAGCAACACTATGGATGTGCAGAAGCCTATTAGTTTGGTGAGGATTGAATCAAAGACGACCGAATGCTAGCTGCCATATATTTTTAAATAAGGACTTGCTTTTTGTGAAACGCGGTGACTGAATTTCGTAGAATTTCGCGACTCTTCAAATTTGGTTTGTAGGTAACTTGTACCTTAACCAGCATATTTTGGCAGGCGATTACAATTTAGCCCCCAAATACCCCTTTCCTCATTACATATTGTTTTATTCAACACAGCAAAGCTTCCTCTTACTGAAGAGATTAATGAAGGACATATACAACCACTCCACTTCGAAAACTCTTTCCTGTGCGGAGTCTAAAAGAAACTAAAATAACAATAAGAAAGTTTTTTGGTTAATAGCTGAGTATACAGAAAATACTTGAGACGTAACTCATAACTCAGTTTAAAGAACTTGGAATAATAAGAATGACTAGTCCAAGAAATATCTAAGACACTCATTTAATTTCGATATGAACAAAAAACTGCATTTTAAATATTCATATTAGAATTCAAACAATATAAACTATCACTTATGTCGTGTCTGAACACATCCCTCTGAACTTGTCTGACATGTTCGTATGTCACTGACACAGACGATGTTTTTTTTTCTTCCTTTTTCCGTTGTGCATGGATTAAATGATAATTCACAACTCAGGGAATGATCTGTGGTAATGAAGGCGTTAAAAATATGTTCATGCATTTCAGGGAATGCTGGTGGTAGTGGCGGGGGGAGCGGTCACCAGTCTCCTTGTGTTCTGCCTCGAGCTTCTCTGTTTCCGCCTCCATCACCAGCAGGAGTCATGAAGACACACGCGGGAATACCAGCAGATTAATGAACACTGGGGCTTATTACAACTGCACACATGCTATTTAATGATAATCTTTCAGTACCTACACTCCTAGGAAAATAGATAATTGTATATTTTGGGGTCTTTTATCGCAATTTAAGAACTACTACCTATTTACAGTACTAGTATTTAAACATCCTCTCCTTTTGAAAACTCGTGTATGAAGACCGATCACCATTTCATTTAACATATATCGTTACATTAAGTTAGGATCATCACAGACTTAAGCGTTACTAAACCTCAGCTGGAAATATTTCCGTTCATGTAGTGGGGAATTAGATTACATTCCACATTTATGGATCGTATCCCTCAAACAGCCCATTATAACCAGAAATTTACTTTAAACCTAACGTGCATTTTTTTCATTGTTCAGCCAGTGTAAAATCCGTTTTATCAAAGAATTTTTTTGCTGGGAATTTGTGATCCTGTTTCAGTTTCCTTTGTTTCATACTGTGTATCAATCAAAGTCAGGAAAATAAACATGACGGAAAATAAAACCTTGCTATATCTGCCTGTTTAAGAGAGTCTACCACTGTGTTGCTCATCATTAATACCAAGAGTAAAAAATCTACGCAGACGCCGCTCTAACACAGCTTGTGTCTCAGCAGGAACTGGGCCCGGATCCACAAACAATATACGACCCATTCTCTTTTCTACCTGTGATTTGTTCTCCCAGGAAGGACAGAATTAGGGGAGTGCAAAGCCATCTCAAGTCCCACGTTCCTCTGACAAAAACAAATGTTGTTACGAGAGGTTTATGTACTTGTTTTAACAGGAAGGACAAGGGTAGGGACATAATATTTCCCCGTACCTCTACTGTAGTTCTTCCTGCAAGAATGAATCTCGGCTGCGACAGGGAATCGATGGCAGATATGTGTGACAAACCCAGCCCTGGCCTTTTGACGGTACGTTTACTTGTCATGGTGCGGTTGGTGCCTTGCCAGCCATGGTTATATGATGGTCGTTGTATGGTCATTCGTTTACCCCTAAAACACTGCACTTACATGGTTGGGTTAAGTTTGTTCCTTCACCTGTTATTCTCTTCATCACCATGTAAACCTTCCTGTTTTCCACTCCTAATATCCGACTTTGTGGTAATATTCTGGCCTGGGATTCTCGGACAGTTTTACCATGTATTTCGTGTCCTAACTTAGATATGGTTTTACAGAAGGACTAGACAAGGGAAAATTTTTCCACAACTTTCCCTGCAGTTTCTACAGAAAACAGTTATAACCTGCGGTAATTTTTGTCTCTTGACTAAGGTTTATTTGTGAAGTTAGACCAGGAGACAGGAAGAATCGATGGCCTCTGTGTCCTTCCTCCCTATCAAAACCTGAATTACGACACGGCATTGATCGTAAGGGTTTTCGTGAGTCCTGGTCCCATTGTTTTCCTTGTAAGCCAAGCAAGGCTGGTAAGAACCGAGGTGGAGGTGGCACAGCATTCCTTCCTCAAGTCTCAAACTCATGGTCATTATCAGGCTTAGTCCTCTTGAATCTGTGTGAAGTCCCTTTGCATTTATGCTCAGTTGCTAAATCAGGCGGTTTTAGAAAAGCTTCTCGCATTGATCCAGTACAAAAAAACTGTCTTAAGCTGAATAAGTGTCAAGAGATGGTATGAGGGATTTAAAAGCCTTGTGCATTCGATAGGCATAAATCTGTTTCATCTAACTTTGAATTAATCCACAGTGGGTAAAAACCTTGCAGATCTTTGGCACTCAATAGCAATGATTCTGTTACACCAAAAAAAAAAAAAAAAAAAAAAAAGAGGATGATCATACTTCATTAACTTTAACCAGGTGGATAACTTTATCCTTTTGTAACTTATTTCACGTAGATCAGTGGCAAGATAAGACAGAACTCATCTTTGTGATTCGCACCAAACTCCAGTGTCCATCTCTTTATACAGTTCAGCCTTCAAGGCAGACAAGCCAATTTTATGCCTTCTTAAACTGAACAGATTATAATGTAACTGGAAGCACATTCAGCCCGCAGTTTACAGGTCCTGGGTTCGGTTTCTGGGCTAATGACGAAACCTATGACCAGGATCTCGGTACCTCAGTAGGCTACGTCCACACCTAGAGCTGATATAGGGACCAGGACACGCAATTCTACGGTTGCCTTATCCAGTCCGAGGAATTGTCTGAAGGTGGTTTGCTTGTCAGTTACGCATGTGTATGTTTCTGATTTTCATTTTTTTTTTTTTTTTAAATAACAGAACATAGGAAGGAAAAACAAATGAATAAAAAAAAAATCCATACTCCAGATTATTGGTGTCCTCTGTTCATAAAATATCTGTAACAGTTAGACTTGAACAGCTGTAGGTTGAAGTTTGGAGGAAAACAACTCTGGGGAAGCGAGTTCCAGAGAGATACAGTTCGGGGAATGAAAGAATTCTGATAGGCAGAAGTTCTGCAATATGGCTGTGTGACATTCCAGTCATGATTGCTACCAAATGCCCGTGTAGCACGAGGGAAGGCATGGAGAGGTGGCACCATGGACACAACTTTGTCTGAGCATTTGCCATAAAAATATCCGTAAAATAGTGCAATGGAGGCAACATCCCTTCGCACTTGTAGGGAAGGTAGTTTATTTGTAATGGCAGGGTTATTAATAATTCTAACAGCTTTGTTCTGAATTTTCTCTAGTTGTTTTAATGCAACCTCTCCACGTCCGTTCCACAAGGGTGAGCAATATTCAAGCTGAGAACGCACATGACTCTTATAAATTATAACTAACTGTTCGTCAGTGAAGAAGTTACTGACTCTGTACAATAATCCAAGTTTCTTTGAGGGGGTTTTAGCAAGTGATCTAACATGAGAGGTCCAGCTGAGGGCATTGTTAAGTGAGACGCCGAGAATTTCAATACTTTTGGAGATGGGAATGTTAGCAGCAATGAAGGTAATATACGATTGTGGCAATATCTGTCTATTAGTAAACTGTATATATTTAGTTTTTTTTTTTATGTGTTCGACACTGGGCATAGGCTTCACAGCCTGCTCTCAAGGCCCAGTAGTCCTCCTACATCCCATATACTAGCATTAAATGAGACAAGGTTGTTTTGTCCCAATTCACTAATCGTAGATAGGTCTTGATTTATGGAGATGGCTGTACTGTGTTGAGCGGTAGAGATAGACTTTGTAAATGGGTGTCTGAGTGTGAATGAACTATGTAGTGTTGAGTCATCTGCATATAAGTGGACGGGATTGTGGGTCACAGATAAGAGATCATTAATATGAACCAGGAACAGGGTTGGCGCCACAACTGATCCCTGCGGCACGCCGGCGTCAATTGAGTGGAAATTGGAATATGGAATATTCATCATCTACTTTTACTCTTATTTTCTTGTCACCGAGATATGAGGAAATCAAAGGAACAAAAGACGTTAGTCCATAGCAAGGGAGTTTGGACAGCAGGGAACGGTGCCATACTCTGTCGAAAGCTTTAGAAATATCAAGGGCTACTGCATGAGTTTCTCCATGTAGGTCAGTTGATTGATGGATGGTATGAGTTAGGAGATTGAGTATGTCAATGATTAGTCACAAAATACCGCTTGAATATGTACTACCAAGTTCCGACGGTTGTTCCTTGTGATGATATAAATTTTTTCATCGTGTAATTCTTCCTCTGTTCTCCTTCCTTCCAAGGTTGTGTCAAGCCTCGTTATTTTATTTACTATACTAGACAGGTAAATTTGTTAGTGCGTACCTACAAATAGCATTTGAGAGAGAGAGAGAGAGAGAGAGAGAGAGAGAGAGAGAGAGAGAGAGAGCGAGCAGAGTAAATAGTGCCTAAAAATTCAATATATGGATGCACATATAGAAAGTGCTCCCAGGCAAGTTAGTTAGGTTTCTTAATTAAAAAAAAAAAAAAACGGTTTTAAAAATGGAGGAGCATGTAAATTACCAGTAAATTCATGGAGTTAGAGGCAGTAATTATGGCTTCCAAAATGTCAGTGCTTAAAAGGATATATATTTAAAATCAGAATCAAAAGAGCTTTGGTAAGCAGCAGTTGTGTTGTGTTGCGGTGATGCAGAAGCTACTATAGTAAATTTCCCTTCATATATTACCTTGTTATATAATTATATATCAAATCGCCTTATGTACAAATTGACACCTCTCTCACAGAAAATATAGAGCGAAAGCCCTACCCAACTGTCATCGAGCCCATCTAACAATTTTCCCTATCGGACCTGCTTATCTCAATCATGACGTATATAGAAGCACAGAGCCAAAGGTTCTTATATATCAAAAGAGAACAGGTGCTTATGTGGTATTGTCCATGCGATCTATGGAAGGGGGTGCGGCTGTGCCTGTGGACCCCTTCACACCTGCTGCCAACGGCAGTGTTCCCGGGATGCACAGGAGCCGTACCTCGGGATCGTGCCCATCTTCCATCACCTACAATGGATCTTATGCCACCTATAGTGACCTACACACGGGAGGTCTGACACAAGTCTCTCCGATGAATACATAGTCCCTCTTTATTAAAGAGATTAGTGGATTAGAAAGATACGGTAAATTAATTTTTGGTAATTTTATCTTGCTTATGAAAAACTGTACCTCATTGTTGTTGTTAAAATGCATCAAACCCCTAACGCTCTCCTTTTTGAGCAAGTCAAATATATACAGTATATATATATATATATATATATATATATATATATATATATATATATATATATATATATATATATGTATATATATATTACCAAAAAAATGAAAAGGCATCAAGGATAATTTATGGAAACCTCACTTCTCCAAACTGAAAATATTTTTATATTAATTTATAATATCGAAAAAATAAATTTATATAATTTAGTACAGTACTATAATATATGATGCAATTTACAATGAATGCTTTCCATTTGTTCAGGCAACACAACTCCTATGAATTAGATATCATGTCTTGTGTGTGTGTGTGTGTGTGTGTGTGTGTGTGTGTGTGTGTGTGTGTGTGTGTGTGTGTGTGTGTGTGCAATAAATTCCCCCTCCCGGCCTGTCCGCCTCACTGTCCGTCTGATCCTGCGCCGCCGACTGCCTCACCCGCCGCTGCCTGACCATCGCCTCTCCGCTGGTATGTCTTGAGAGTGTGGCGCCGTGCTGGTGTGGCTGACGGTGTTAATGTGGTGGTGGTGTGGCTGCCGGAGTTAGTGTGGTGGTGGTGTGGCTGACGGTGTTAGTGTGGTGGTGGTGTGGCTGACGGTGTTAGTGTGGTGGTGGTGTGGCTGACGGTGTTAGTGTGGTGGTGGTGTGGCTGACGGTGTTAGTGTGGTGGTGGTGTGGCTGACGGTGTTAGTGTGGTGGTGAGTGAGTGATAAAGGTTTGGCACAAAGGCCAGGCACTAGGACCGATGTGGTCATTCAGCGCCTAATAACTAAAAAGATAAAGAAAAACTGAAATGAAAAGACAACACCATAAAATCTATAAGTTAAATGTCGTAAAGTATATCACATTCTGATAAAAATTTTGCAACCTTAAAAATATCTGCAGAAATACCCAAAATGTCGGAGACACTGCGGGTATCAAAACCCACAGTGCCCCGGAGATCATGAAATTTCCTGCAGTGAACTAAAACATGTTCCACCGTCACAGGGACGTGGCAAGCCTCACAAAGGGGAGCGTCTCCGCTACATAAAATGTGGCGGTGTGTTAACCGTGTATGACCTATACGAAGTCTGGTCAGAACAACATCCAAGCGCCTGCTCGGCATGCTGTCCGACACCGGCCAAACCTGCACAGAAGGATGTATTGCTTTCAATTTATTGTTTGTAACAGTGGGGGATGACCACCTCTCCTGCCACTTCCTCCTGATAAAAACTGATATATGTCGCCTAAGATCGGCAAAAGGGACAGGAAAGTTCCCTAGAGTACCATGAACGGCTTCCTTAGCTGCGACATCTGCCTCCTCATTGCCTGGCAAACCTACATGAGCAGGAATCCAGCAAAATTGAAGTCTTTTGCGACGGGAAGCTAAACGATACAGCCACTCCTGAATTTGCTGGACCAAAGGGTGATTGCTGGAAAAATTCTGAATGGCTGTAAGAGCACTCAGCGGGTCAGAGTATAGGGTAAACTGGCTGTCCCTACTGTCATAAGCTAGTTTTAATGCATGGACAATAGCGTGAAGCTCAGAGGTAAAAACTGAAGAGGCACCATGGAGTCTCGCCTGATGCACAGTTTCCTCAAGGATGACTGCGCAGCCAACGCCAGAATCCAATTTTGACCCATCTGTGTAAATTTTAGTGGTTAAGGCATGAATCTGAGAATGTTCAAGAAACAGGGCTTTAACTTCAGCTGAACATCTCGAATGCTTAGTACAGGCCGGTTTGCAAACATTGGCCTCTGGAATAATCCAAGGAGGGATCGGAGAATAAGAAATTTGCCGTACCTGGACTTTGTGGAAGAAGGTGTCCTGTAAAAACCCATGCATACGGATATGAAGAGGCCTTGGAAAACTCTTACATTCCTCATACTTCCATGCCAGACGAAAGTCCTTCATCAGACGGTAAACAGTGTTAGACAGGGAAGTCTGAGTCTTAAACATTAGCCGCAAACTAAGGTCCACTCTGCGAAGATCCAAGGGTAGCTCATCCGCCATAATGTACAGACTCTCTGCAGGGGAAGTACGGAAGGCACCCATGCCGATTCTCATTGCTGAATTATGAATAGGGTCTAAAAGCTTAAGGGTAGACTTGGCCGCTGAGGAGTATATCTGGTAACCATACTCCAGTTTGGAACGACACAGGGCATCATATAGTCGGAGAAGTGCTGGTCTGTCAGCACCCCAAAACTTCCCACTAAGAACCTTAAGTATATCTAGAGACCGTGTAACAGTGGCCTTTAGCTGTAGAATATGGTCCTTCCAAGTGAGTCTACTGTCAAGAGTAAGCCCCAGGAAACGCACCTTATCTTCATAGGGCAAGATGTTATCTCCCAGGAGTAGGTGAGGAACTGCTGCTGAATTCCTCCTTGAGAACTTGATAGCCACGGTTTTTTGGGGAGAGAAGCAAAAGCCCCACTCCTCAGCCCACATTTGTGCTGCATTGATGGCATTTTGCAACCACAGTCTTGCAGTATTAGGGTCGGCTGCAGTACAGTATATGGCAAAGTCATCAACAAAGAGTGAACTCTGGATCATAGCTACATTCTCGACTCTTTCGGCAACTCCATTGATGGCCATGATGAAACATGTGACACTTAAAACGCTGCCTTGGGGTACCCCCTCGGGTTGCAGAACTTTGGAGGAGACTGTGCGACCAATTCGGACTCGGATATAACGTGTGTGAAGAAAATTCTGCAGGAACTGAAACATGGTCCCACACAAACCTTTAGATCGTAAGCTGGAAAATACACCCAAATGCCATGTTGTATCATATGCTTTCTCCAAGTCAAAAAAGACCCCTAGATTATGTTTGTTAGTAATGAATCCATTCTGAATATCTGTTGTCAGGCGCAAAAGAGGGTCCATAGTGGATCGATTTCTACGAAAACCGAACTGCATGGAGGAAATGTGGCCTCCAGTCTCCAGCCACCAGACTAACCTATGGTTAACCATCTTCTCAAATAATTTGCACAAACAACTGGTAAGTGCTATAGGTCTATAACTTGTTGGATGTGTGGCATCTCTTCCAGGCTTAGGAATGGGAATAATGACTGACGTCCTCCAGCTCTTGGGAATGGTGGCGGAAAACCAAATTTCATTGTAAATATCTAGCAAAAGTTGGAGATACTCTTGTGGAATGTGGCGAATCATGTTGTAATGTATGCCATCTTCGCCAGGAGCAGATGACCCTGTGGTTCGTAGGGCTTGAGTCAATTCTCGGAATGTAAAAGGCCTATTATATACTTCCTGGTCCAACACAGCCAATGGACGCCCCACTGAGCCGGAACTACTTGCATGGTCCAGCACTGCAGAGCCCAAAGAAGGTACTGACTGGCGCCCCGCTGAACCTGAAATATTGGCAAAGTAGTGTACAAAGATGTTAGACACCTTTTCCGGGTCTGAAACCACAGCTCCGTCCACCTTCAGACAAGGAGGTGGGTGGGGAGCAAATTTACCAGACAGCTTCCTCACTTTAGCCCAAACTCTCCCTATGGGTGTTTTAGATGTAACACTTCCTATATATTTGTGCCACGAATTACGTTTAGCCCATTTAAAATATTTACGTTTTTTTGCTAATGCTCTACGATATATTAAATAATTTTCCTGAGACGCATTACGCTTATAACGTCTATAACAAGAACGTGTATTGCGTCTCAAGTTAGTACATGTTTTATCCCACCAAGGGACAACTGGACGACGAAAATTGCCAGAAGAACTGGGAATAGAAACATGAGCACTCTCTAAGATCTGGGCAACGAAGTAATCATATGCCTGGATGTGAGTCTCAAAAGATAAGAAATCAACAGAACAATCGAAGGCAGCAGAAAACTTTTCCCAGTCAGCCTTATCCACACACCACTTTGGAGGCGCTGATGGAGGCGATCCGATAAGGGTGTCAGTTATGATTGGGAAATGGTCGCTACCATGCAGACATTGTGACACAGACCAATTGAGAGAGAGCAATAAATCAGAGGAACAAATACTTAGATCAATGGAGGAGTAGGATTTAGAGTGTAATGTGTGGTGTGTAGGAGCACCATCGTTAAGTAATGATAGATTCTTTAGCAGGAGTAATGATTCAACCATAGCACCACGTTCATCAGTGGAGTTCCAACCCCACAGAATGTTGGGGGCATTAAAATCCCTGAGTAACAAAACAGGAGGTTGCAGCATCTCCACCAGCTCCAGGAGTTCATCCAGCTGTACTGAGTCATTGGGCGGGAGATACAGTGAACAAACAGTGTACAGTTTGTCCAGTAATACCTGCACAGCACAGGCCTGCAGGCGAGTTGGAAGATCCACTCGAGTATGATAAATGCTTTTTTTGACGACAATGGCTGCCCCACCTTTTGCCCGAAGACCTGCGGGTGGTAGTGAGCTATAATATGCATAGTTGAGTCCTGGGTTGAATGGATAATTACACAACTTCGTTTCTTGCAGGCAAAGGACATCCCAATCAAACGTGGTCTTCAAGATCGCAATTTCGTTGCAATTAGCGCGTAAACCCCTACAATTCCACTGAATAATCGTAGGCATGATATGCTGAAGAGGATGTAAGCCGTACCTACCGGGACTCAACATGCGAGGATGGCACAATTTCCATATGAAAATCTGATCGATCACCTTCTATGACTAAACGTTTACGGTCCAACCTGTTTAAGAAGCCTCCTCTACGGTTCTTTTGCACTTCTTCCTGGTGTGTTGTTCCAGGACAGCGAGGGCTATGTTCCCTAGACCGAGAAGAGCACTCCTGAACGTTTCTACCATCGTGTGTAGTGTTAAAGCCCAACTTTGATTTCTTTTGAGTAGGAGAGGTTGCGAGTAGTGAAGACTTATTTTTCAGAGGTAGATGCTCCACTCCCTCTATATTGTCATCATTAGAATGGGGACTTATCTTTCTCTTCTTGTCTTTTTCTGCTTCTGAGACTGGTGGCTGCCGACCACAGGTGCTACTACTGCCATGGGGTAAGGCACAAGCATCAGAAACAGATGACAAAGGCTGATGATTAAAGTGGTTGTGGGACCCCTTTACTGGGCCTTTGATACTTGACGGGGTACTCTTTGGAGATCTGCTGTGGTGCGCATTCCAGTCAGAGCCCTTCTGGATGCCAGACTGAGATGGGGACTTAGCTTTTTCCCCCACATGAGAATCAGTCGCAGCAGGATGGTTGTGTCTATCCTTAGATGTCCCAGAAGTCTCTGCTGTAGAGCTATTCTGTGTCATGGTAGACAACTGAGTGGCACTACTCCCTCCCGAGGAGGGGGCTGCTTTCCCTGTAGTAGAAATTGAGGAAGCAAAGGAGTGTCTTCCAAGTTTCCGTCTGTAGGCTAGCTCTCGCCTAGCACTTCCAAAGCTAATACGCTGGGTATTTGCCAAAGTCACTATGTCCTGCTCTAATTTGTAGATGTCACACTGACGGGACGATGGGGAATGGGGGCCCTGACAGTGAAAACAATAAGGCCCAGAATCACATTCTGAGGGGTAATGTGTCTCCAATGAGGAGCAGTGACTGCAGCAGGCCCCGTTCCTACAAAACTTCTTCAGATGTCCATACTCAAAACAATTATAACATTGCATGGACCTGTCATGAAAAGACTTCACTCTAAGCCGTAAGGGGCCTATGTCAACATGGTCTGGTAAGTGGGATCCATAGAAAGTAATTATCACCAATTTCTGCTTTAATTTGCGGACAGAAGACACACTGTCAGGGCACATACCCATAATCTCCAGGTCAGAAAACTCATGCAGGTCTTCACAGAAGACTACTCCCTTAGAGTAATTAAAGCCCTTGTGGGCCTGTACTGTTGTGAATGGACAGTCAAAGGGGCAAGGCATGTGTTGCAACATCCTCCTCTGAATAACATTCTTAGCACGAAGTAGAACCCCCTTACCATAGCGCTTGAAATTCTCCTTTGGGATGGAACCCACCTCCTTCTGGAGGTACTGATATGCACGGATAAAGTTGGAGTTGTTCTCTTTATAATAAGCCACAAACCACTCAGGGGTTGGGGAAACCCTCTGTTTTTCCTTCTGGAACACATAATCCGTAAACATGTTAGGCACATAATCTTCAGTATCATCAATGATATTCTCCGACCGCATCAAGGAGGTGAATACACTAGGTCCCCCCAAAGGCAAATCAGGTGCCGCAGCATGCACAGCTGTTGCCACAGAAGCATCCAGGAATGTCACGTAGCAGTTATTGAGGGTGCCAGTTGTGTCCGCACTGTGCAGTCTTATACGGGAAACAACTCCGAACTTTTTGAAAAGACAATGAATTGAGTTGAATGTCAATGTACTGGGTATATTTTTTAGTACTACTGTGTCTGCAGTTGAGTTGTGCAGGGGTGCATTTTCTTTTTCCATATTTATATTATAATGAACTTCACTCCCCCACCCCTCCACCCACCACGGAGCCCAACAAGGGGAGGCTGTGAGCCAGGGACAACACCACTGGCAACCCCAGAGGTAGTGAGAGAGTATACATGGGTAACCACTGGAGGACCCGGGCTAGGGTGACTTCAGGACGATAGGAGCCACCAGGCCCCCCAGTGCCCACTTGACCCTAGCCAACGCATGACCAGCCGATTGACCTGGTCGGGCCCAACCAGGCCGCCCGTCTTGCCAGAGTAAGGGACCAAAGAGGTGTATTGCCAGCTGCAGGGCGCACCGTACAGCATCGCTCAACCTCCAAGACTCCCGTCTCCCAGCATTACGGGTCGCCACGCACGGCAAACATGTGGGAAGGCTACAGTCCCGCCCTAGATGGCAAGTGGGCAGGACTAGCATCACCAGCAGGCCTCCTCCACCAGTGATGTAGGGGGTGCTTGGTCCACGACACTGACAAATGCCGAACCCTACTAAGGTAGGCATGCCTCCAAAGTAGGTGGCACTGCCAGCCACGCTTCAAGCCCCGCCACCACGTCAAGGTGACCCCCCTCAGCGGGGGTTAGTGTGGTGGTGATGTGGCTGACGGTGGTACACCTGGATACGCCACTGCAAATCCTCAGGAACTTTTAAGTTAAATTGGACGCAAGAAGGTATTAATGCCAAGTATAGGCCCGCTGGATTTACAAAATAGAGAGCATACGAAAGACGAATCTGAGATGACTGAAATTGTTAATGCTTTTTTTTTTTTTTTTTTTTGCATCCGTTTTTACCACAGATTTTGCTGCTTCAGTTCCCTTATCCTCCCTTGTAGGATTAAATGAAATAGTAAAATCAAGGACAGTCTAATGAGAGGGATGTACTGAATGGGATCAACAAACTTATGATCAACAAAACATCTGCACCAGATCAGATATCCCAAAGACTATTAAATTAGGTAAAGAATTTAATATAGAAACTTTTACCTCAAAGTTTCAACATGTCATTAAGGAATGGCAGTGTGCTAAATGGATGGAAACTGGCTAAAACAACTCCCATTTTTTTTTTTTTTTTTTTTTACGTGTCCTACCCTGAGCAAAGGCTTTAGTGTCTATTCCCAAGTCCCAGTAGTCCTCCTTGGGGCCCAGTAGTCCTCCTACATCTCAACATGTCACCACTTTGGCGCTAACACCCACCATCCATATTGAATACACGCTAGGGTTGTCTCATACGGGACTGGTGTACTGGTATTAGCGGGGGTACTTTTACGACATATCGGGGGGTCATCTGATTGATCAGACTAGTCTGCTTTTTATGAAATTCAAATCCTTAAATTGCTCCCTGCCGCAGCCGCGATTCGAACCTGGGTCCATTAGGACTGCAGGCCGCCTCTCTACCGAAATTACCGTCTACTCGCATAACATCAATAGTATGCAAGTAGTTGGAAACCATAATTAGCGACAAAGAAGGTCATCATTTACAACAAAATAATTTAATCAAAGACTCAGAGCTTCGTGTCCGGAATAATTGTTCATGTCTTACCAATGTCCACGATTATTTCAACGGTAATATTGATATGTACCGTTTAATAGAATCTGTTGAAGTTATCTACACCACATTTCCAGAAGGCATTTAGTAAAGTTCCCCATAATAGGCTTCTTTAGTATCTTAGTGTCCATGGTGTTGTTGGCAGTGTACTTAGGTAGACTGAAAACTGGCCTAAAGGATGTAAACAAATAACTGTAATTAAGAGGGAGTCAGGCTGAGTGAATGTTACAGGCAGAAAAACACAAATTGAGTTTGAATTACCAGTTAGGTTTTAAAACATGTAATAGGTATTCACACTGAAAGTGTGGAACGTGTTTGAGCGAGCGAGCAAGCGAGTCAGGAAGCGCTATACTCATGTGGCTCATCATCTTCCTCTGATTTCCTGACCTGAAAATACTAAAAAGAACTTATTATTAGATTATACGAAAAATATTTCCTCGCACTTCCTAAAACCAACTCGCTCAGGAATCATCAGAAAATACTGCCGCACTACTCACGCAACCTTAGACCGTTACTTCATGTGCAGCCGACTGTTACGCTAATCTGCCTTATAAAAAATCGTTTTACACCAATAATATTCCCCCACACTTCCTAAAACCAACTTTCTCAGCAATCGTCGGGAAATACTGCTGTACTACTCACGCAACCATAGACTGCTATTTCGTGTGCAGCCGGCTGTTATGCTAATCTACTTTATAAAAAAAATCGTTTCCTCGATTTACAGAAAACTATTGGGAATTACGGGTTGTTTATGAAATGAAAATAACTGAGGATGTTTATGTGTTTTCCAAATTGATGTCTACCTTTCTTGTAACATCAAAATTGGCTGATATATATATAAAAAAAAAAGTTCACTACTGTAGGCTATCACAGAGTTTTCCTCCCGACCCATGCCCCCATTTATTGCTATGCAATATATATTTCGCTCGGGTAGGTATGTCGGGGGTCCAAACTGTGACTAAATTTGGTGTTCGAGCGAGCAAATTATATTAACAATATTGATAGCCAAGTTTGCTGGTGAGCCCCTCTCCCGGTGACGACTCAACGAGCTGAATGGAACCACTGTCTGACTCACATCTTCCTCATTTCTGCAACATTCGCGGCCTTTCCTCTAACATTCTCTCTGCTTAGCACCACCTCTCCTCCTCTAAACCTCATCTTCTCTTCTTAACTGAGACTCAGCTGTCTGAGACAACTGATAGCAAATCCTTTTCTGTAGCCTCCTACTTTCTCTGTACTCATTTCAAAGCCAAAGGTGGCTGTTGTGTATATGTACGCAACTACTTATCTTGCTCTCGTGTTCCTGAACTTGATTCTTCTGAATTCTATCCTCTTTGACTTCGGCTTTCCTGTCATTTTTTAACTAAATACATCTGTGCTGTTTACTTATCCCCTAATTCTATGGACTATGAAAGATTCTTTGACTATCTTACTTCTACGATGGAACACATCCTATCCGTTTCCCCCTTCTCTCGGGACTTATCCTGGAAAGATCATACTACATCTCTTGCAAAATCTGATTCCAAGAGATTAGTTGTGCTAAGCCAACTCCGCACCTTCTTTATCCCTGCGCAGTTGTTGACTTTATACACGGGTTTTATTCTCCCGTGTAGAGTACAACTCTCATGTGTTGGGAAGCTCCCCACATACACCTCTTCTAAATAGGGTGGAATCATAGGCTTTTTGTCTCATTAACTCTCAGCCTCTTACTAGCTCCCTTCAACCTCTGCCTCTTTGCCGCACTGTTGCATCATTTTCTCTTCTATCGCTACTTCAATGGTCACTGCTCCTCTGAACTGTCTGCTTGCGTCCCTCCACCTCTACGATGGGCGTGTAGCACCCGTCTAGCAACGAACTCTCATCCTTTTTCTGTCCAACTCTCTAATGCAAGAGTTAACTATTATTCCCAGTCCTTCATGTACCGGTATGCTTCAAGTCAACTCTGGAACTGTCACCCTCTGCCTGTAGTTGCTACTTCCTACCATCCCCAGTCTTTCAAAAGCAGTGTGTCCAGGCATCTCGAAATAAACTTATCTTGATTTTGG
Source organism: Coenobita brevimanus (assembly GCF_032717465.1). Taxonomy (NCBI): domain Eukaryota; kingdom Metazoa; phylum Arthropoda; class Malacostraca; order Decapoda; family Coenobitidae; genus Coenobita; species Coenobita brevimanus. The sequence continues at coordinate 13,198,137 of NC_136973.1, read as the reverse complement.
CTTTTTTTTTTTATTTTTTTTCCTTGGAAGGAACGGTTTGTGGGCTCTTAGCCTTTGGTTCCTTCTCTCTTGCATAAAAAAAATACACTAGAAGAGAGGGAGATAATTCAGGGAGATCTTGATACACTGTTCAGAATGATTCAAAGATGGCAATAGATTTTGCTAATGATAAATGAAAAAAAATGATTATTTGGAATAAAAATGCTTATGTTAACTACACAATCAATGATCTCAACTCAAACACGCAAACCAGGAAATATATTTACCTGCTGATTTTATTACTCAACCCCGGTCCATCTGATTGAGCAGACCCGTCGACCACAGGCATGCAATTGCTTTGTGGAGTTGTCTCATAGGTTTGCTACACCGTTAAAGCTGCGTCTGCTTATAAGTGTGGCATGTACTGTGTAGTGCTCCGTTATGTGTGTTATGTTTTGTGGGTGTATTATACAAGCGGGGCACGTGTCATATGTGATTCCACCCAACCCAAATCTAAGCTGGTAGCTCAGGAAGGCTGGGTGATGTCTTGATCTAGGCTAGCTGGGTGAACCCGATCTTCTCTTTTTAGGGACACCATTGATGAGTGGACGTCAGGAGGGGAGGGGGGGCTTACAATATGTGTTGTGATCGATGTGTTGCATTGCCCTGCACGTGAAGTGAGTGTGTAGGTGCTTCTTCTTTGCTAGCATTCGAATATCTGGAAGTGGGATTGTAATGACCGGAGTGAAACTTAACAAATATAATCACTGGTCTGGCCCTCGCATTTCAAACGCGCTTTCTTCACCCCTGAGCCAAAGAGAGAATCCCCGCATTGGACACTACTGATCTAATGTGTTATTTGTTGAGGAAAATGAGTGTTTCTTTTTGATGCCCAAAGTCTGGCCATGTAGTTGCCCTAAGTGCACTGAGTCTGGGGGTAAAACGCCTCTTGATGTCTTGAATGTGGTCCTTGAAGGTAGATTCGATGACATATGTCATTCCAAGGACCTCAGTGGAAGGTGTGTGTGGCACACGTACATTGTTAAGTACGATGTGGGGGGGTGGGACATGTGTTTATGTCTCCTGCTGGTGATGACTGTTGTGGTGGATTTGGCTGGGATGATCGTCAGCCTATTGCCCTTAACCCAAGTCTGCAGTGTGTTAAGGTAGTTCGGTTGCAGGGTGCTGGCTGTGTTGGCAGTGTGGTGTGTGGATGTAATGGTGATATCAACTGCATATGAAGTAATGTTTGTGCGTAGTTTGTGTGTGTATATTATGCAGATATAGACTGATGTGTTTACACACACACACACACACATATTATATATATATATATATATATATATATATATATATATATATATATATGTATGTATGTATAGAAACAAGAGCAAAATATATTAGGTTGTGATTTGAGGAAATATGTGTATTTACGAGGGACTTAATAATGAAGCCGGCGTATGCATATGATATATGGAACCCACTCAGTATAATACATCCATCCATCCATCATCCAATCGAGGAGCGTGGGAGCCCGGGGCTAAGTATTTTGGTCCTGACATTTAAGATGAGAGTGACCAGCATCACTCATCCCTGAGTGGCATTGCGTGAACAATAACCCCAACCACCTTCTTGGATATAATACTGTTAAGAAATTGACCTGATGATTTTTTACTGATGCAATTTAGTTTTTCTTCTACTCACACAATGATACTCAATCGTTAGTATAAAACGACTGACCCTAGTAACCGTGGGACTAGCCCCGGGAAGCAAATGCCGTTTACTTTATTTTATTATAATTTTTACATATCTGTTTATTCATTTATGGTGTAGCTTCATCCAGACTAATATACTCAGTTTAAGTGATGACGTTTTTAGTAGCGTGGACAAAGGAAGCTGAATTTGACCACACCAGCCACTAAAAATATCTGTCAAAATCGTCATGCGGCGCAAAACTACAACGAAAATAACGTCCTGGTAATGGGTTCAGAGTCAAACTGCCTCATGTACTAGTGGGAAAAGGGACGGATAACGATGATGATATAATTTTGTATTTTCAACGGCAGATTACAATGAAGTCACGTCGTCTGAATGAGAAGATCAAACCCATTGATCGCTGGAGAATCGTCAGCCTGTGGAGGACAGGACTATGCTTCCAAGATATAGCTGACCGCACTGAAATGAGCTCGACCACAGTGCGTAGGTGGGTGCGGCGCTGGCAGAGGGAGGGAGACGCATCCCTGCTCGGTTCAAGGCGCAGAATATTCCTCTCTATGGGTCTCAATACACCACCACATTTGTCTACAATCAATTACTTAATTTGGTATATTAAGAACTGTATGAATGTGTATTATACTTACTTCCAAATAAACTACCCACCACATTATTTGTCTAAGTTAACTATAACGTTTGGTAGTCGTTATTGTTTTTGTTCAACCAAGTCAAGTCTGGTCCAGCATATCCGTTGACAGCAAGTAAGCAACTGTCCCTAAATGTGGTGCCAAGAATAACAGTAACAAAGACGTCACCCTATGGAAGAGGATAAATACCAGTATAGTGAGTAGCTACTCAGGTCAGGTCAGGTCAGGTCAGGTGCGGGTAAGCGGATGGGTCTGTTATGATGTGGCAGGGGTAAACCAGCTCTGCTGTCGGGCCCTGCTGCGGATGTCACTGATTGCATTACGCAGTTGACCCTTGTGCGGTGTGGTGCAGTGAGGATCTGTCCGTTCTCCCCTTGGGGCTAAGATGCGAATAAATGTGTTTGAATGGATGAGTAAATGGGGAGTGTGTCGTCTTGTCTCGGCTACCTCCCTTTCCTTGGGGGAAGCAGCCAAGGTATATAGATATAGATAGATAGATAGTGAGTAGCGGCCTGTGCCTGGCTGAGATGATACAAGCCACCACTCATCCATGCCTTCTTACGTATCTCCAACAAGCACTTCATTCCATTCTGTCCACTATACTTAAGCATCTCTGCATACACGTCATCAGCCCCAGCTGCTTTCCCATTTTTCAGCCATTTCACAGCGCTCTTCACCAGTACGAGTGACACGTTTCCTGGCACTGCATTCCTTCTCTGCACACCCCCAAAACCAGTCATGTTTACAGCCGCTCTGCTCTTTCTATTCCCATTCATCAGGCTTTCAAAATATTCTTTCCGTCTGGTCCTTACTTCATCTCCATGGGTTAGTAACCTACCACCTGCATCCTTCACACCATCACATTTCTTTTCGCCTTCACTTTATCACCTCTTTCCAGAATAACTTCCTATTTTCAGAGTAGTTCGCATTCATTTTTCTTCCAAGATCATCATTTACCTCCTTCTTTTTCCTCTTCACTAGGCTTTTAACGTGTTCATCCTCTCGATATACTCAGTTCTTATTTCAACTGCACCTCTATCCTGTAACCACTTTAGCCACTTCTTCCCATTTTCTTCCACTGCTCTCCCAACCTCCTCATCCCACCATGCCGTACCCTTCTTTGTATATATATATATATATATATATATATATATATATATATATATATATATATATATATATATAAATATATATATATATATATATATATATATATATATATATATATATATATATATATTGTTACGGAATACAGAGAGATAATGAACACTTCAAGTGAGAATACTAAAAATCACTACTGTCCCGCAAAGTTCCAGGTTAAAAACAAAAGAGTTAGGTGAAATTACAAGTTAAAGTTTAATGCTCAAACTAACAACTAAACATTCAGGACTCAGAAGGATAATGTAATGGCAAAAAACAGGTTACATATATGGTTAACTGCAATAGCCTCTATTAACACGAAATTAGCAAGAGTAAATTTATCTAAGTCAGCCCTGATAAAATGAGAAAACCGCATAATGCTCAGTTAATGCAAGATATATTATTACAGATACAAAATATTATTAATAATGGCTGACATAAAAACTCCACATGAATCACAAAAGCCTCACCAGGTCCACGAACCAACACCTTATGCTATACAGTACAAGAAAAAATGTAATAACACTTATACTCAAATTACACAGCAGCTAGATGGTTGGAGACTTCCTGAGCACTCACAAAAATAATAACAACTGTACAGGGGAGGACAGAGATGTGAACAAAATGAGGAGTAGATCTAAGTGGCAATTAATGCAGAGACTGAGCTCATTATATAGGGGCCGGCAGAGCTTGATACAACTTGTAAGAAGGACGCGCAAATGAAGCCATAGGGAACAAAGAGTTGACACTCCTGCTCTGAACAACAGAAAGAACGACTTACTCTACTATAAGGGAGGAGAAGAGGGGAGTGAGGTAGAACACGGAAGCTTGGTCACTATGGAAGCCACGAGGCAAATCGTGATCAAACATGCAGCATACTGTACGTTAGAATTATACAAAGGATGATGAAATCATAGTCAATGTAACACCTCCCCACAAAAAAAAAGAAATTTACAAAGGAAATTTCTTATTACTCTAAGTAATCTGTCTAAAGTCTAGATAAGCAATCTGCAATAACATTTTCTTTCCCCTTGACATGTTGTATGTCTAATAAATACTCCTGAAGAAGTAGACTCCATCTTGTCAATCTCTGATTTTTATCTTTAAACTTACTAGGGAATTTCAGTGGGTTATGATCGGTATAAATGACTATGGGGTCAAAAGCAGAACACAAATAAAATGAAAAATGCTGTAAACCCAAAATCAAGGCCAAAAGCTCTTTCTCAATAGTTGAGTAGTTCATTTGAGGTGGAGTGAACTTCTTACTGTAATAAGATACAGGGTATTCAATACCCTGATCATCCTCTTGCAGCAAAACAGCCCCAGCTCCTGTATCACTTGCATCAACAGCCATCTTAAAAGGCTTAGCAAAATTCGGAGTAGCGAGCACAGGCTGACTTAATAGGATAGCTTTAAGTTTACTGAAAGAGGATTCACAGTTATCGGTCCAGACAAATTTAACTCCCTTTTTCAGTAGGTCTGTAAGTGGTGATACAAGAATTGAAAAGTTAAGAACAAATCTCCTGTAATAACCTACCATTCCCAAAAATCTTTGTAGCTCTTTCCTACTTTTAGGTCTGGGAAGATCACTTATAACATGAACCTTAGCTGCTGGTGGTGCAACGTGTCCATCACCAATTACGTACCCAAGGTAATGAACTTTAGCTTGACCAAACTCACACTTTGATAAAATAGCTACAAGATTAGCCTGAACCAAACGCTCAAGAAATTTACTGACATGGCATAGGTGATCTTTCCAGTTGTCACTGAAGATTAATACATCATCAATATAAACAACACACCCTGCCAAACCCTCTGTTACAACATTCATGAGCTTCTGAAATGTGGCTGGTGCATTCTTCATACCATATGGCATTACAGAACATGCAAAAGTCTTTCCTAGTGTTACAAAACATGAGATCTCCCTAGCACGTTCAGTCATAGGTACTTGCCAGTATCCCTTTAACAAATCAAACTTACTTATTTACCTAGCCTTTCCGATCTTGTCTATGCAATCTTCCACGCGAGGGAGAGGGTAAGTGTCTGTTTTGGTTATCTGATTAACACGTCTGTAGTCGATGCAAAACCGCTGTGACCCATCTGGCTTAGGGACTAGAGTGACAGGAGAACTCCACTCGCTCTGACATGGCTCAATCATCTTGTGGTCCAACAGGTAGCCAAGCTCCTACTGGATGAGAGGAACTTTCACTGGGTTCACACGGTAAGGAGGCAGTTTAATTGGCTTTGCGTCTCCAACATCGACATCATGCATCAACACAGTGTTTTTTCCTGGAGTGGCACGGAACACTTGCGGGTACTCCCGCAGAAATGCCAAAAACTCCTGCCTTTCCTCGGGAGCTAGATGAGAAAGCTTAGTCTGGAGATCATTCATGATATCAGGATTCTTCCCCAAACTATCACTCAGGCTCATGCTGCATGGGAGAACTTCACTTGCAGACTTGGGTGGAACAGCTACAGTGCAGACTGGGTTATTTTCGTCCCGCCTGTGATATAACTTTAGCATGTTGATGTGACAAAGTTGCTTGTTCTTTCTACGATCTGGTGTGGCGATGACATAGTTGACATCACTGAGTTTCTTCTCCACGAAATAAGGACCACTAAATTTGGCTTGAATAGGTTGCCCATGCACCAGTAGCAGAATCAAAACCTGATCTCCTGGCTGAAAGTGGCGTAACCTGGACTTCTTATCATACCAAGTCTTCATCTTCTCCTGAGCAGCTCCTAAATTCTCTCTCGCCAGCTGTAAAGCAGTGGACAGCCGTTCTTTGAACTTCATCACATACTCCAGCAGGTTGACGTCATCTTCCTCCGACAGCCAGCATTCCTTGAGTAGCTTAAGGGGTCCTCTTACTTCATGTCCAAACAGTAGTTCAAAGGGTGAGAAGCCCAGTGATTCATTTGGAGATTCTCTTGTGGCAAATACAACGAATGGAAGACCTTTATCCCAGTCTTTCTGATGTTCCAAACAGTATTTCTTGAGCATCGATTTGAGTGTTTGATGATATCTCTCCAACTCTCCTTGGGTCTGGGGATGGTAAGCTGAAGACGTGATCTGGGTGATGCCCAACTCTTTCAGAGACTGCTTGAAAAAATTTGACATGAAATTACTTCCCCAGTCTGACTGTACCACCTTGGGCAGACCAAACGTGGTGAAGAACCCTAGCATTTCCTTAACCACGTTCTTTGCTGAGATATTTCTAAGTGGAATGGCTTCAGGATAACGAGTAGCCATATCAATCAGGGTCAACACATAAGAAAATCCTGAAGAAGTCTTAGGAAGAGGGCCCACAATATCCACCAACACACGGGTGAATGGCGCCTCAAAAGGAGGAATTGGAACTAGAGGTGCAACCTTTTCGGTCTGATTACACTTCCCCACAACTTGACAGGTGTGACAAGACTTACAATACCAGGAAACATCTCTGAAGATACCTGGCCAGTAGAAGTGTTTCAAAATGCGTGCCACAGTCTTCCTCACTCCAAGGTGTCCTGCCAAACTGGAATCATGAGCCACTCTGATATCCTGCCTACAAACACGAGGGATGACAACTTGATGTACAACCTCCCATTCACAGTCGGCTGATGCTGTTGGGGGTCTCCACTTCCTCATAAGTACTCCTGACTTTATATAATAACAAGTAGAAGCACCAGCTGACTCTTCCTCACTGCAAGCAGAGTTAGCTAGACCTTTCAACTCAGGGTCAGCAACCTGCAACTCAACCAACTCTTGACGAGACAAATTATCAACACTACGGGGTACTGCCTCATCTGGTGAGTGGTCCAAATTAGCAAGAAAAGTGTCAGCTAGGATAACATCATCATCATCATCATTATCCTCTAAGTCACCAGTAACTTTAGACTTTGCCCTAGTAACAGCACATGCAGGGAACACATCAGGGACATCACAATCCCGGGTCGCAGTCACTGGTTCACTAGACAACTGAGGAGCTGGACACACTTGACTTCCACCAATATCATTTCCAAGTAAGAAAGTTACACCTGACATTGGGAGTGTCTCAACCAACCCAACCATAACGGAACCATTAACAAAACCAGACTCTAAATTCACTCTGCACAGAGGGACAGAGAAGTAATTATTCCCTACACCTTGTAAGATTACAGTTTCATCAGAGGAATTAACATTAGAGCCTAGAACACTGGTCAGCATAAGGGATTGGCAAGCACCTGTATCACGATATATTTTAACTGATTTCCTGTCATTACTGTCCAGAGGACTGACAAAACCATCAGACAGGAAATTAGCACATGAACTCTTGAGAGTGTCACCCACGTTACTGCTCAAAAGAGGAGCTTCATCATGAGAATTTAATTTACCCCTCAAAGCAGGTTCAGTTAACTCGGTTAAAGAATTCTGGGAACTCTCAAGGGTTGACACTAGACCAATTGACTGAATATTTAAAGACTCCTTTTTGTTCACATCACGCTGTCTCCTGAAACATTTCTCCGTAGTATGACCAAGCTTACTACAATAAGTACATTTACTTTTCTGAAATCTAGAGGTGGAGCTGGTATTTACTTCCTGTGAAACATCATCTTTATTCTCTTTCCTGTTACCTGTACTCTGAGTAGAGGCAACGTACTTACTCTCAGCTTTCCTTTTTTCTTTAGAATATCTCTTGTGAGTGAAAACATATTCATCAGCTAAAACTGCAGCATCAGACAAATTATCTATTCTTTTCTCATCAAGATATAGGCTTACATCTTTTTTTATACACCTTTTGAAGTCCTCCAGCAAAATCATCTGCTTAAATTTATCAAAATCAGAATCCACATTCTTAGAATTTAACCACTGCTCTAACAGATCTTCTTTGATTTTTGCATACTCAACATGGGATTGCTTATCTTGCTTATAAGTTGTCCTAAATTTCACTCTATAGGCTTCAGGAACAAGCTCATAGGCCTTAAGAATCAAGCTCTTAACTACATCATAATTATCAGATTGATCCTGAGGCAAAGATGCATAAGTTACTTGAGCTTTACCGGTAAGAACAGTTTGAAGGAGTACTGGCCAATACTTTTTGGGCCAATTAAAA